>NC_134794.1:2612369-2622369 GCF_046742065.1 Oratosquilla oratoria | reverse complement strand
CGCCACGGAGCGCATGGGTGAGCAACCAGCAGTAGTCGCAAGCCTCCCGGGAAATTGCCTCAATCTGTTGACGTATCTACTGTGTACATGTGTGTGGGTGGGCGTGTGTTCAGGGTGTGGGTGTGGGTGTGCGGGTGTTCAGAGTGTGGGTGCGGGTGTGGGTGTGTTCAGAGTGTGTTTGTGGGTGTGGGTGGGTGGTTGCGTGTGTGTTCAGTGTGTGTGTGTGTGTGTGTGTGTGTGTGTGTGCGCGTGCGTGCGTGTGTTCAATGTATGTGTGTGCGTGCGTGTGTTCAGTGTGTGTGGGTGTGGGTGTGTCCCAGGTATGCTTAACTGTGTGTTATTTCGTTTTATGAGATCAGTCACCATAACCATAATAACCGTCCACAAAAAAAATAACAAGGGGTCACATGAAGAATCGTCACCTCACGAGATCCCCACCTGAAGAATTGTTTCCCCAGTACGCCGAATATCAACAATGGAATAAATATTAGGTTAGGTTAGGTTGAATGTGGGTTTTGATTATTGTCATCAACTTATACAACCGAAGAATCGTAAACCCAGAATGGCCCACATGAAGAATTGTCACACTAGGATAGTCCACATGAAGAATTGTCGCCCTAGGATAGCCCACATGAAGAATTGTCACCCTGTCGAAGTCTGGGGTGACGATTCTGCATGTGATCCAAAGCAAGGCATGGCAGGTTTAATACCAACTTGTTTAAGACTTCTCATATATACGAAAAAAGGCGAAAGAAAAGAAAATAACATCTCTTTGAAGATCAAGACGCAGAATATCATTGAAGGAGAGACTGGTCGTGTCATGAGGCTTTAGGTGCGTTTGATTCGGAACTGCATAGTAGTATAAACGGTAGACGTTCCTCCAGCATCCCATAAGAACATAAGAATGAAGGAGACTGCAAGAGACCATAAGGCCTACACTAGGCAGTTCCATGACCACCTGTCATCCCCATCCATAAAGTTATCTAACCGTTTCTTAAAACAACCGATAGTTTCAGCGCTCGCTACATGGTTACTAGATCTATTCCATTCGTTGACCACCATATTAGTAAACCAATCCTTGCCTACTTCCTTCTTAAATCTAAAGTTGTCCATCTCGGTATCTCTGTTCTTCTGCATCTTATATTGACCCCCAACCTCGAGTTTCTGCCCTCTCTCGAGATCGTCCTCCAAAGTTCTCCTGCAGAAGTGATCCGAGGACTGATTTCAGGGCGAAACTGGTTTGCTCATAAGCACAGAGGCTTGTCAACACGGGCACAGCCTCAAGAAGTTGGCAACGCTCCTGCTGGTGGCCGCGCAGTCGACCTCCCCTGACCTGACCTAGCCTGACCTGGCAACAGATCCACTTTTGTTTCGGAAGCTTTGTCGCGAAACGGGTTTTCGTTGAAACCTTCTTCCTCCTCTTCCTCCTCCAGCACCCCCTCCAATCCTCCTCCTCCACATCCTCCTCCTCCACCTCCACAACCTCCCCCTCCTCCACCTCCCTCTTCTCGCCCTTCTCCTTCTTCTCTTCCTCGCCCTCCCCGTCTTCCTCCTTTTCTCTCCCTCTCCTCCTCCTCTCCCAACTCCTCTCCCACCTCCTCCGCCTCCCTCTCCCGCCATCTCTCCCTCACCTCTCCTCCTCTCCCCTTCTCCCTCCCCTCCATCCTCCTCCCCCTCCCTCTCCCCTCCATCTTCCTCCCCCTTCCTCCCCCTCTCCCACCCTTCCATTGCTCTTTCCTCCCTTCCTCCTTCCCCATCTTCCTCCTCCTCCTCTCTTTCCTTTTCCTCCTCCTTCTCTTCTCCTCCCGTCCTCTTCTTTCCTTACTCCCTCCTCCTGTCTTCCCATCTTTCTCCTTCATTATCCCTTCATCCTTTCTTCCCCTTTTATCCTTCTCCTCCTCTTCCTCCTCCTCCTTTTCCTCCTCTTCTTCCTTCTCCCACTCCTCCTCCTCCTCTCCTTTTCTTCTACTCCTTCCCCTCTTCCCCTCCTCCTCCCCCCTCCTCCTCTTCCCTCTCTTCCTTCTCCCTTTCCTTCTCCTCCTCCCCTTCTCTCTTCCTCTCATCCTCCTACTCATCTTCCCCCTCCTCCTCCCCCTCTCCCCTCTCTCCTCCTCCCCCTCTCTCCTCCTCCTCCCTCTCTCCCCTCCTCCACCCCCACACTCCTCCTCTTCCCCCTAACCCTCCTCCTCCTCCTCCTCCTGCAAGACGAGAACAGGGCACCGAACTACACTGATGTCCCCCGCCTCCATATCCCCTCCCATCCTCACCTCCTCCTCCTCCTCCTCCTCTTGCCCGGCCACGCCCAGCGCCCACCGAACCGCTAGGTGTCATTGGTCCCTCCCACGAACAAAGAGGGGGGCCGACCGTGACCCCTCCCCCCTCTCCCCGAGATAAGGCTGCGGCTGCGGCTGCGGCGGAGGTGGAAAAGGTGGGGGAAAGGAGAGATAAGAGGAAATATAAGGAGGAAGGCTCCAAAAGGGGAGACAAGGCGTGCATGCCCGCCTTGTTTAAGGTCCCCGCTCCCGTCCTCCCGAATCCTCTCTTCTCTCTTTCTCTCTCTCTCTCTCTCTCTCTCTCTCTCTCTCTCTCTCTCTCTCTCTCTCTCTCTCTCTCTCTCTCTCTCTCTCTTTCTATTTCTTCTCTCTTTTCTCTTTATTATCTCCACTATTTGTGCTTTTTCTCGTTGTCTCTCGTTCTCTCTCTCGTTTTTCTCGTTCTCTCTCGTTTTCTGTTTTGTTCCTCTCTCTTTCCCTCTTTCGTTCCCTCTCTCGTTCTTAGTTTCGTTCTCTCGTTCCCTCTCTCGTTCTCTTTCGTTCTCGTCCTCTCTCTCGTTCTTTCTCGTTCTCTATTTCGTTCCCTCTTTCGTTATCTTTCGTTCTTTCTCTCATTCTCTATTTCCTTCCTTCTCTCGTTCTCACTCTCGTTCTCTTGTCGTTCACTCTCTCGTTCTCTCGATCTCTCTCTCATTATCTCTCTCGTTCTTTCTCACGTCCTCTCTCTCGTTCTTTCTCACGTCCTCTCTCTCGTTCTTTCGTACTCTATTTCCTTCCTTCTCTCGTTCTCTCTCTCGTTCTCTTATCGTTCACTCTCTCGTTCTCTCGCTTTGTTGTATTTACGTCTTATTTTGCACATCTCGACCTCGGGTATTACCGATCTCGTTTCCTTTCTTTGTCCGACTTGTACAGAAACTAAGGCCACAGAGAGAGTCCTTTATATAGTGCCCTGTAAAGGGGTTATCACACTGGGCTTCCACCAGCTTCACCAGCGCCGACCGTTGAGAGTTCGTTCGAGTCAAAACGACTTCGGTTACAATATTTGAATTTTCAAAATTCCAAATATCGAATTATTTTTCCGTCATATATACAGAAGCTGAATGGCGAACTAAGAGATTGCAAACATATACGAATGTTAGACGTACTGTTGAAATGTTCTTAGACGAGTCTATGTTTCTGTAAGCGAAGTGATGTTGTAGATATTCAGATGGAGGTTGGAGGTAGGATGTGGGGGGAAAAATAGCCCAGTGTGATAACCCTTCATGCAGGGGATGTGCACGATCTGCGACCTTAATTCTCGAACTGATTCTTGGAGAAAAGTGTCACGACAGCTGTCCTCTTCGCTACATGCAGTTCACGAAGGAGGGGAAGGAATAGGGGAAGGAGAAGGAGTAGGGGAAGGGGAAGGAGTAGGAGTAGGCGAAGGGGAAGGGGAAGGGGAAGGGGAAGGAGGAGAAGGAGAAGGGAAGGGGAAGGGGAAGGAGTAGAAGGAGAAGGGGAAGAGGAAGAAGGAATAGGGGAAGGAGAAGGGATAGGGAAAGGGGAAGGAGTAGGAGAAGATGAAGAAGGGGAAGGGAAAGGAGGAGGAGTAGGGGAAGGAGGAGTAGGGGAAGGGGAAGGAGTAGGGGAAGGGAAGGAGAAGCACAAGGGGAAGGGGAAGGGGAAGGAGTAGAAGGGGAAGTGGAAGGAGTAGAAGGGGAAGAGGAAGGAGAAGGAGAGGGCCGCCGCGGCCCCTTTGTGGCACCAATGGCCACAAAGACGTTCAATTGGGCGCCCACTGCCGCGATCTCGTCCTCCTCGTACTGCGTACTTCGTCCGCTGTCCCCGAACTCGCATGTCCTGTTCCTACGATTTAGTCGTCCTCGTCCTCGTCCTCGTCTCTTTCCTTCCACCTCTCTTAGTACCGCCTCTTCTTCATCCACTTTATCTTTCATTTTTCTCCTCCTCTTCTTCCGCCTCTTTGCCTTTCATTTTCCTCTTCTATTTCCTCCTCTTCCTTTTTCATTTCCGTCCTCAATTTCCTCCTCCTCTTTCTTACACTCCTACTCCTCCTCCTCCTCTACTCCCCCTCCCCCTACTCCTTGCTAGCCTGCCCTTCCTTTCCTCCTACCTATCCTCCCCTTCTTTTCCTCCTCGTCCTCCTCCCCATTCTCCTCCACCACCCCATTCTCCCCATCCCCTCCCTTCCCATCTTGCTTCTTCTCCTCCCCCTCTTCTTCCTCCTCCTCCTTCCCCTCTCTCTCCTTTTCCCTCTTCCTCCCTTTCCTCCTTCCTCTTCCTCCTCTTCCTCCCTTTCCTCTTCCTTCCCCTCCGCTTGCGACGTTGTCTCTTTGCCCCGTCATTCGACGGTTGGAAGGAAGCCGTGGGAACGTTTGTAAGTACGACGCGGCGGCGGCGGCGGCACGGACGAGTTAGGCAACCGGACACCTGATTGTGGTCGTCAGCAGAGAGCGACTAAATCCCCCCGTTGTCCATTACACGCGAGGGGACCCGTCTGTGACCCACTACATGTCGAAGGACGCCGTAAAGGGGGCTATCACACTGGGCAGCTTCCACCAGCGCCGACCGTTGAGAGTTCGTTAGATTCAAAACGACGTCGGTTACGATATTTGAATTTTCAAATCTCCAAATATCACATTATCTTTCCGTCATATATAGCAAAGCTGAATGATGAGCTGAATGATATTTAACCTATACGAATGTTAAACATAATGTTGAAATGTTTTTAGAGAAGTCAAGATATATGTAAGCTAAGTCATGATTCTAGTGATTCAAATGGAAGTTGGAGGTCGGAGGATGTCGGAGGGAAAAATTAGCCCAGTGTGATAACCCGTAAACAGAAGGTTGGGTGTACCTTCTTCATGAATATGTAGATTTGCGTACTTGCCTTGCGCACCTAATCACACTGGTAATTACCTTTATATAATCAGATATATCGGGAACATTGGGTACTACGTGTATGTGTACGATATAGGCACCTCTGTCGTACCCCGTCTCACTGTGTACATATACATGTGTGTGTGTGTGTGTGTGTGTGTATATATATATATATATATATATATATATATATATATATATATATATATATATGGCGTTCAAGCCTCGTCTACACGGAGCAAGTTCGGAGGCAAGTCAAGTTTGCAAGTTACTTGAACTGAAGAGGAAAGCGAGCAAGTACATGTTCCCACAAGCCACTTGTCTCTGACTTGACCTATATCAATATGTAGTTGCTCAATTACCTCTCCAGTTCAAGTAACTTGCACACTTGACTTGTCTCGTGTAAACGAGTCTTTAGCCTCATTTACACTGGGCAAGCTGAGAGGCAAGTCAAGCGTGCAAGTTACTTGCTACAAGCTTCTTGCCGTGTGTAAACATCTGTATGACAAAAAAATGGGGCAACCTGCCCGATTTTCTTTGCCAAGCAAATGTTTACACTCGGCAAGTAACTTGCACACTTGACTTGCCTCTCAACTTGCCCCGTGTAAACGAGGCTGTACGGATCCCAGTTGAGGGTTGTACGTCCCAAAACTGCCGAAAGACCGTAGTATCACAAAAGTGAATGATTGAATTAAGAATTAATGAATTAGTTCATTAATTAAGAATTAATTAATTCGTTAATTAATTCGTTAATTGATTAATGAATAAATGAACAAGAGAAAGGAAGAGGTTAAGTAAACAAAGTTATTCTTAATAACTGTTTCCCAACAGAGAAGAGAGAAGAGAAGGATCCAGAGAGTAATAGAGAGAGAGAGAGAGAGAGAGAGAGAGAAAGAGAGCGTTGGAGGAAGAGAGCGTTGGAGGAAGAGAGAGAGCTGTCCTTTCACTATCCGTGACCCGGAAGTGCGTCACGTCACATCACGTCACGTCACACTTGACACGTGACGCCTCAGCAGCACCGCGCGCGCCTCCTGTGATTTACGGGGGAATGATTCTTACCCGTCACAGGATGATTCATTACTAGAGTACTTATTAATTTCTCTCTCTCTCTCTCTCTCTCTCTCTCTCTCTCTCTCTCTCTCTCTCTCTCTCTCTCTCTCTCTCTCTCTCTCTCTCTCTCTCTCCCCCCTTTCTCTCTCTCTCTCCCCCTCTCTCTCCCCCCTCTCTCTCGCTCTCTCTCTCTCTCTCTCTCTCTCTCTCTCTCTCTCTCTCTCTCTCTCTCTCTCTCTCTCTCTCTCTCTCTCTCTCTCTCTCTCTCTCTCTCTCTCTCACCCGAACGCCTGTAGGTTGGTTGGCCTCTTGACCAGGGATCTTTTTTATTTATTTATTATTTTTTTTTTTTTCTCAATGGGTCGCAGAATATTTTTTCAGTACACACTGAATATTCTACCTTTAATTATATATATATATATATATATATATATATATATATATATATATATATATATATATATATATATATATATATATATATATATATATATATATAATATTGCTGCGGTGAGCCGGGTGAAGTGACCTCGCGGAGCTGATCATGTATACATATACAGTATGTATGTTTGCGTATGTGCGCGCGCGTGTGTGTGTATATGTGTGTAATACACAAGGTAGTCTTGCCCTGCTTCTTGAATGGAGTTCGAGGGTAAGCCCGCATCTTCCTTGTAGACGCCACAACTGCCTCCCCCTCCTCATCCCCCTCCTCCTCTACTCCCCACCACCTCCCTCTCCTCCTCTCCTCCATTCCTCCTCTCCTCCATTCCTCCATCTCCTCTCCCTCCTCCATCTCCTCATCCTTATCCTCCTCCCTCTATCCTTCCTCCTCCCCTCCTCTTCCTCCCCCTCCTCCTACCTCTATCCCTCCTCCTCTCCTCTTCTCCTCCCCCTCCTCCTTCCTTATCCCCCTCCTCCTTCCTCATACCCCTCCTCCACCTCTTCCTCCCTCTTCTCATCCTCTCCCATCTCCTCCTCTTCCTCCTCCCCTCCTCCTTCCCCTCCTCCTCCCTTTTCCATCCCACCCCTTGTACCCGTAACTACTCTCCCTCTTAATTTACCCGAAGGCAATTCCTCGTCACGTCCTCCTCACACCTGAACCCACAGAAGCCTCGAGTTCGATTCTGACCTCCTCAATCCTCCCTCATCATCGCCTACGAAGAACCAACCCAAACGGACCAGCATCATCAGCCCAGAAACCATAACTTGTTGCCAAGTGTCTTCAAGTCATCTTTCTCCTCAAGTTCGTTGGACGAAATGTCATGACCCACTTTCCGAGTCCCTCTCTTAATTGAACTTGTCTTTGGTCACCGCCCGTTGTCTACTACGCTTTAATCTACGCAGTATCTCGTAGATTCGCCTCCATTTGTCGCCTCTTGGAGGGAATTCGTAGCGAGGGCAAAACAGGTCACGCTGGGGAAGATCAGGACGGCGCGAGCAAAATAAATAAATAAATAAAATAAAATAAAATAATAATAAAAATAATAATGATGATAATATTAATAATAATGATGATGATGATAGTAATAATGTGGAGCAAGTCACTACACAAAAACTGTTCACAGAAGACCAACATGAATAACCATGAGATTCATCAAATTATATCTTTCGGGAGTCCACTGTGTATCAATAAGATAATCAGGAAGGCCAGTCGTGCATCCAAAATAAAAATCTTTATACAGTCCGAAATTGTCCGAAACAGTGTTGGCAAGGAAGGAAGTTGGAGTAGGATTCGGAGATTTTGAAGTAGGGTCCAAACGTTTTGAAGTAGGATCCAAACGTTTTGAAGTAGGATTCAAACGTTTTGAAGGAGGATCCAAACGTTTTGAAGGAGGATCCAAACGTTTTGAAGGAGGATTCAAACGTTTTGAAGGAGGATCCAAACGTTTTGAAGGAGGATCCAAACGTTTTGAAGGAGGATCCAAACGTTTTGAAGGATTCAAACGTTTTGATTTTTTTGTAGTATACAGACGTTTTGAAGGAGAATATAAACGTTTTGAAGTTTTTTGTAGTATCCAAACGTTTTGAAGGAGGATACAAACGTTTTGAAGAATATAAACGTTTTGAAACAGGATAAACATCGAAGTAGGATCTAAACGTTTTCAAGTATGATATAAACATTTTGAAGTAGGATTAAATTTTTTGAAGCAGGATCTAAACTTTTTGAAGTAGAATCCAAACTTTTTGAAATAGAATCCAAATATTTTGAAGTTGGATCTATGCGTTTTGAAGGAAAATCTAAACGTTTTGACTTAGAATCTAAACATTTTGAGGTGGGAATCACTTTCAAATATCATCAGAAGAGGAACTACAAGAAAAGTGAATCTGTTCTCACATACCCCAAGAATGACATTCGCATTTCTGAGCTGAATCAGAAAAAGCCAAACAGCACATCATAAGCTATGGGCCGCAGTAGCACATATGGGCAAAAGAAGGTAATTGTAGAAGTGATCAACAGGTCAAAGCTTCCAAGAGCTCTTCAGGTTTAGCAATCGTGACTCGGTAATATTGGGAAATTTGGCTTTTACAGGCACCAATTAGGCGTTAATGACACATGGTAGTGTGGGAAACTGCTTGCCTCTCTCTCTCTCTCGCTCTCTCTCTCTCTCTCTCTCTCTCTCTCTCTCTCTCTCTCTCTCTCTCTCTCTCTCTCTCTCTCTCTCTCTCTCTCTCTCTCTCTCTCTTTCTTTCTATCTCTTTCTCTGTCTATCTCTCTATCTCCCTCCCTCCCTCCCCCCTCTTTTTCTCTCTTTCTCTCTCCCCCCTCTCTCTCTCTTTCTCTCTCCCTTCCTCTCCCCTCTCTCTCCCTTCCTCTCTCTCTCTCTCTCTCCCTTCCTCTCTCTCTTTCTCTCTCCCTTCCTCTCCCCTCTCTCTCCCTTCCTCTCTCTCTCTCTCTCTCCCTTCCTCCCCCTCTCTTTCTCTCTCTTTCTCTCTCTCCCTCTCCCTCTCTCTCTCCCTCTCTCTCTCCCTCTCCACCTCTCTCCCTCCCCCTACCTCTTATGACCACACCCATAGTTAATGAGAATTATTAAAACGGGAGCAACACAGGTATTGTCGTGGACAAGATGTGTTGAGAGTCTCTGACATTGTCAGTACTTGTTGTCAATAAGTACTGACATTGTCAGTACTTGTTGTCAATAAGAACTGACATTGTCAGTACTTGTTGTCAATAAGAGCTGACATTGTCAGTACTTGTTGTCAATAAGAACTGACATTGTCAGTACTTGTTGTCAATAAGTTATTGTGAACTGACCTCCATAACTTCCCCCCCGAGTTTTCACAGTGGAGACCAAGATGTCCAACTAGGCCAGCGTTTCTCAACCTTAAGGGTTCCCCCGGAACCCTAAGGTTCCGCAAAAGGTCCCTAAGGGTTCCGCAAAAGGTCCCTAAGGGTTCCACAAAAGGTCCCTAAGGGTTCCGCAAAAGGTCCCTAAGGTTCCGCAAAAGGTCCCTAAGGTTCCGCAAAAGGTCCCTAAGGGTTCCGCGAGAACAAGTGAGATAAGCTAATGCACTTTTGATTTATCATTTAATTTCATATACGCTGACCTAGGATATTTGGCGTTGACCTGACACGGTCATCATTCATCAAATTACTCCAAACGGTGCCACCAAATACCTATTTCCAACACTCACGGGCAGACGAACAAAGGACGGAAGATAATCTTCAGGACAAAGAAACACGCGTGAGAAAAACAAAAAAAGTAAAATGTCTACTCAAATTGTACACAGACATAATTTTGTGTACTTGTCTTCTCTCCTTCCATCTTGGGTCTTGTTCTGAGAGTGAAGGTCTCATTTGC
>NC_134794.1:2452369-2609869 GCF_046742065.1 Oratosquilla oratoria | reverse complement strand
TAAGGTCACACAATATTACCCATAGATCGGGTCATGTATGAGCTCTGAGCTGTCATCCCGGAGGTAATATTTGTTGATCATGAGTCCAACATGTGATCCAAGACTGTGGTAAATCTCTCACACACACGCACACGCACACATGCACGCACATAAATACGTGCATATTGAGTTCTATAGTTCATATATTCAAATTGCATCATTAGTTTACTGGCTTTGGCATCGATTTTACGTTGTATTTCTCGGAAGAAAATTATAAAAGAAGGGTAAGATAAAATCACTGAACAAGTAAGTGAATTTGTAGATAAGAAATGCATGAAGGAAAAAGAAAAAATATATATACATATATAAATCGAGGAGAAAAAAAAACGTTGGAAATCAATGAAACAAAACTTGTGAGGTTTCTTCCGAGTCTTTGTTGCTTTGTGTGGTGAACTTTGGTATTAGATCACCTCCCACGATTCTCCCCCGACAGCTGAATGCAGCAATTACTTCCACCCCCAGTGTTCTGTTGTCGACTTTTCTTGAATGTTTTCTACCATCGTCTTCGAAAACGCTCTTCCTTATCTAATGCATTGGCTAATTTGTTTAATTTTACCAAGGACGACGTATTCTGTCCTCCATCTCGAGATCATTCAATTCAGAGTGAAAACAGTCGTATAACATTCTTTTATGTTTACCAATAGATGACACTTGTTCACTTGTTATTAAACGCTCTGCTGCATCTGATGAATTGGCTGTTTAATTTTACCAAGGACGAAGTATCCTGTCTTCCATCTCGAGATCATTCAATTCGGAGTGAAAACAGTCATATAACTTTCTTTTATGTTTACCAATAGATGACACTTGTTCACTTGTTGTTCTTATTTATCTCGCAGCCTTCCTGTGTGTTCCTTCAAACGGCTGCACTGTTCTGGAGGAGGCATGTCGATGGAGAGTAATATACTTTGTTTCTGCAACTTTTCGTATGTTCCACAGTCTACATGTCTGTCTGTTGTTCATGAGAGTTCCTGTGCAAGCCAGTGTGTATTCTACTGCAGCCGAATACAGATGTAATATTTGGTAAAACACAAAAATTGGAGCACAGAATTTATGTAGTAATTTTACCAAGATCACAGCCTCTGGATGCATCAAGGGAGGTAGAGAGTCGCTGTTATATTTTGACCAAGAAAGGCTAACAGTCAGAGTGGTGTATCTACGAGTGTAGTTCCTTGTGCACTTGAAAGATACAAATGTCGTGCTGGGTCGTGCTTTAAACACGCACGCTTTTGTATGATGTAAAATTATTTTGGTTCACAACGTGTGGTCCATGGACCCCTAAGAAGGCCACAGAGTTCCTTCCAGAAGAGAGGCCACGAACCAAACCCTAATTAGGATTCGTGGATGCTCAGCGATGTCTGAAATGGTCTCTAGGAGTCTTGAACAATAGCATCGCATAAACACGGGGTATACGCGAAAAGAAATTTTGAAGGTTTTCTTGCCCCAACTCTGACAAGGTGGAATCTACGAGCATAGAGCCTTGTGCACTTGAAAGATACAAATGTCGTGGAAGGGCGTGTCGTGCTTTAGACACACACGCTCTTGTGAGATGTATTTTGGCCTTCAGTGCAGGAGAAACAAGAAAAGATGCAAACGAGGGGCCGGGCGGGTGAGCAAGGGAATAACTCATGGAAGCTCAGAGCAAATTATTGTCGTTCGGTCCCAAGGAAAACTATTTTACTTTGGGTTTCGCGAGGGCGCCATTTTATCTTATCTTATTTCTCTTTGACTTTGTTATATTTTATTTCCCTTAATTAATTTATTCTTTTATTCACATTTATTTAGTTATTTCTTAATGTTTATTCATTTATAAATTTTGTATCGATAAAAGTTAGATGATTATTCTCGTAAAGAAAAGTATTTTGAAAAATGTTAGAAGCAATTGATTGATCTAGTATATAGGTTGTAGTTCTCTAACCAAAGCCACATTGGTCGTTATTCTTTGAGAGAGAGAAAGAGAGAAAGAGAGAGAGAGAGAGAGAGAGAGAGCTTGTCAGTCGTGTCTGGTCATTAACTGTCTCTCTTTGGGGAACTTGATATTGTCTTGAATCCAGAGATCATTCCAGTCTGCGATCAGAGACATCTACTCTTCATTCCATAAAACAGAACGCAGCGCATGGCAGTATTTGTTTAACTTTTTAGTCGTAAGTACGCAGTGCCCGTTGGTGGTGGTGTTAGCGTGGAGGACTACCAATCCAACAAATTCAAGTTCGCGCTGAGCTCAGGGCGTGAAAGTTTCATAATACAGCTAACCGTTACAGTCCCCCTTAGGCAATGGGGGGATCCAGGAGAGTAATAGTTTTCGATCACAAATTTAGCACGTGAGCCAACGCCAAGCATATTTCACACGTACACACACACACTAACACACATACATACATACACACATACATACACACACATACATACATACACACACACACACACGCACATACATGCACACAGACATACGCACACATACATGTACACACATATGCATACACACATACACACACACGCACATACACACACACGCACATACACACAAACACACATACACATACACACAAACACATACATATATACACACACGCACACACACACACACACACACACACACACACACACACACACACACACACACACACACACACACACACACACACACACACACACACACACTGCATGCACAGCACCATGCAGCCTTCACCCAGATGCACATGACGATCCAACATCCACGCCATGATGTTGACCGATCTCACTGCGCCCTAGCACGTCCCGAGCACACGCAGGGAGACGCTTCACGTCGTCGGAGCACGGGTTGCAGGAGTCACTGTTACGCCCGTAACCTCCTTTAGGCAGAAGCGTAACCTCGGGAGCGATCCTCTCCCACCCCCCACCCAGTCACGATCTTCTGCCTTGTGCGAAGTGTCATGGTGTGACCTTTGGCTTCTCTGGAAGAGTGGAATACCGTTTATCTCCGACTGTTTATTTCCAAGCATATGCCCTGGGTTGAAAGCAAACGACGCCGCGGACTGGCATAAGGGGTAATTGCCTGCCTAAGATGAGGTGAAAACCAGCAGGTAATGGCGTGTTTGTGTGTAGGTGAAGGATGCTGTGTTGTCGGTAAGTTTCGGGTTGAGAGATCAAGGAACAGGGGAGAATATGCATCGAAGTCACAAAAACCCGTCGTCGATTCGGAATTTAACTGTATAAGAACGGTCGATAAATTTCGTTGTATCGATGAAGTTTTGTTTATGGAAGTCCCTTCTATTGTTGATTAAACAATCTATGAAAAATGTATCGCATATTGAGAGAGAGAAGTTGCATTTCTTGAGTTGAATTGAGAAGATGGAGACAAGAATGTGGAGAGTGACTGGGCAGTTAACGACACTCGTATTTGTATAAGATTTGCGTTTGTATGTAGCTCCTCACCCATGTACACACATTATGCATTCTCTTTGCATATTCTTTACTGTAAGACTATAAACCCAGCGGTTATTCATACATTTTTACATTATGCATTGTCTTTGCATATTCTTTACTGTAAGACTATAAACCCACCGGTTATTCTTACATTTTTTGCAGAAAAATGCAAGATAATACGATTATATTGTGTGTGTTTATACTGGGAGGGAGGAGGGTGGAGGGGAGTGGAATATATGGGAAATGAAATGGGTGGGAATGATTTTTATGCCTTTTTCTTTTTGGCTACCCCCACGTGTAAGGGGTAAAAGCCTTTGGTATATGTATGTATATATATATATATATATATATATATATATATGTGTGTGTGTGTGTGTATGTATGTATGTATGTATGTATATAAGTATGTATATAATTTACATTGTACATATTTTCCCATAGGGAGGGGCTTTATTATCTCCTTTATTATAAGATTACTCATTGCTCGTTTTTGGAACGAGATGCCGAATACATTCTCCTTAGGTTCTAGATGGCATGTGAGCTTTCTGCTTCCACAACCAAAAATTTTCACTTTGGTACTTTCTTCAGTCACTGAAGGCTCTCGAGCAGGTAATCAAGAAAGCATTCAGTGGAAAATGAGAGAGATACGCCTCATAGACTCCCGTCTGACAGCCCGGAAATTCCAAAAGCAACATCGCGTCTGAGATCTCCAAGAAAGTCAGGGATGTGGGTCGGGTGATGTTCAAAGCTCTTTGGGATAGAAGAATTAAAGCCAGTTTCACCAGCATCATCAGTAATTGTGGAGGAAGACGTAACCTAACCTAACCTTTCCTAATTGAGCCTAACTAAAGACTTCTGAACACTCAGGAAGTTAGTATGATATAGACAGTAGTGCCGTCTTAATGCAGCTCATCTCTCGCTATGACCGAGCTTTCGCTCTTCCCGTCAGCAGGGGTTTATCGGGCCAAGAGTTAATCATGACTATGCAGTGGAGGCGGAAGCGAGGTCATGTTGGGGGTTAGTGCGGAATGGGGTTAGCGCCTTCGTCACGTGGCACTCATTATAGGCACAGTGCCAACGCTGAGCGTGCCAGAGGCTGCAGTCCGCAAATGTTTTGACTGTTCTTAAGTTTGTCGTGACAAAGAACGTCCTCCGAAAGGAAGGAGCCGAAAGATACCAGAAGGTCTTCAACATTCCTTTTCGCGTATATATACCCCGTACTTATGCGATGCTGTTACTCAAGCTTCCTGGAGACCATTTCAAACACTGAAACTACATCGCTAAACATCCACAAATCACATTATCTTTTGGGCCGTGACTTCTGTTGTGGAAGTCTGTGGCCTTGTAGGGGTTCATGGACCACACGTTGAGAACCACTTGTAGAGGTCTAGCTTAGTGTCTGACGAAGGAGGCGAGACAGAGGCAAATGGTAGGAAGGATTACGAGATGATGGAGGGACGAGGGCGGAGTATCCCTCCTTAAAATACCGTATAAACTTTTTGATGAAGCCCAGATGGTTTCAGCAAGCACCTGAAGAGCAGTCCGCAGTTTGAATGTTGACTTGATTGACCCGGACCCCATCATGACAAAACCTCCACCTCTCGACTGCCTAGCGAGGCTGATAGACCAGTGGTTCACAACTTGTGGTTCAGAGAGCCCCAGGCGATGCACAGTATTTCATTTGCTGGTCCACAAACCAAATATTAGTGGTAATTAGTGGATGCCTATTAATTTACATTCAGTGTTGAAGTGGTCTCATGGAGGTTTAAGAACAGCAAACCATAAGTACGAGCAAACCGGTCGAGAATCTTTGCATTCGACGTTTACTATATGAATAAAGTCTTTATTGTGATGTGTCGGCATTGAAGGCGCACTCTGACATGGAGCCAATCAGGGTCTGACATGATCAGAGATGAGAGGGAGAAGCGGTGTGCCTGTCAGCGCGTTTGTGCTGACGATCCTGCTAGTTATCTGGGCGGAGGTGGGGAGGAAGGGGGTGGGGGTAAACTAGACGCTGAAGATCTAATGAGGTTTGGGGTTTGGAGTCTGCGAAACTTATTGGGATCCCCAAGAACGCTGGCGCCGTCGTTCTCTCTCTCTCCTCTCTCTATCTCTCTCTCTCCCTCTCTCCTTCCATCTCTCTCTCCCTTCCTCCCTCTCTCCCTCCCTCCCCCACCCCCAATCTTCGTTGGGTTCGACAATTTTTATTGGCGGCGCAACGCGAAGGCACGTGCAAGTACAATGGAGCAGAAGGAAGAGGAGGGTGAAGAGGACGATGAGAAGGAGAATGAGGAGGAGGAGGAGGAGGAGGAGGAGGAGGAGGAGGAGGAGGAGGAAAAGGGGCGGGGAGAGAGGAGTGTTGGGACTGGGAAGGGCCACGTCGTCGAGTCGGCGGCGACGGCGTCTGGGAAGTCCTTCCCATGTGAAGGGGTCAGGAAGCTGAGGAACGAAAAAGTGGTCTTCAAGAAGAAGAAGAAGACGACGCGTGCAGCTGTCCCCAAAAAGTGGCGAAGAGTGAAGGAAGGTTCTCGAAGACTTATCAAACACTCTCGATTCCCTTTCATCTGCAGAATAAAAACGTTCGTGTGTGTTTGCGCGCATTGTGATTCACCATGGTTTCACCATGGTCTTGGTTCACGTGTTGGACTCGTGTTCGACAGTTACTAACCTCCCGGATGAGAGCTCAGAGCTCGTATGACCGATCTATGGGTAATACTGTGACCTTACACGCACACACAAACCCCAACTCCCCGCCCACGAGAATTGGAGTAACACCCCGCAGCGAAGCGATACTGAAATTTTTTCAGCCCTGGGCGGGAGTCGAACCCGGACCGCCGTAGTGGCAGGCGAGACCTCAAACCACAGCGCCACGAGTATCCGTGGCGTTTGCGCATCAGTGTCTTTGTGTGCATTGGCGTGCTCACATACATGCAAATGGCTCTTAGTCGATAAAGGCCTGAGATATGGCCATGGGTTTGACGGGTAGGGGGGAATGAATAACGTGTCTTGCGAAGGATAAGAACCGGGACATTTTAATTCTTGCGATAACCCTTACGTACCCAACACATCTTCTTACTCAACGCCCGGACTTTCCCACAGTAAGGGATTGAGCTCCCTTGTGTACTGCCCCACACTCTTAGTAAACAACCCACACCCTCCTGGTTCCATGTCTTCGGTATCGATGCGATACTCGCCTCAAGGATAGAAGCGCAAGTGAAATGCCCACAACTAAACGTAATACTGTATTACCGTGCACCATGAAGGGATTGCCTAGGGGTAATAGTAACAGAATCGCTTTCAGAGCCTGTTTGAAACTTAGTGTGCAAATGTACAGTTGGCATACAAGTTCCGCGACACTTGATGTTGTGCACTTTTAAGGTGGCGGCACACTTGGTTAGGATGCTACTTGCTGTTGCTATTTCGTTTGAGTAGAAATTAATTTGGTTGCAATATTCTAGACCTCCATAAGAACGTCTCAACAACGTGTCTAACACTTGTATTCTAAGTTTCAACTTCTCTTAGTTCGTCATTCAGGTTCTCATTATAAGACGCAAAAGTAATTTGACATTTGAAAATTTGACAAAAATCGTAACCGAGATAGTTTCTATTCAAACGAAGTAGCAAAAGCAAGTAGCATGCTAGCGAGAAATGCGAAGTGTGTCTCCACCTTTATTGCTTGGTAAAAAAGATTTGTCACATTAGTTCGTCACGGGGAAACAAACAAAATGTCTCGTAAACTCCCTCCGAGGCTATTCATTTCGGACATTTTTTTTCATACAAGTGAATTAAAACCTCTTTTTTTATACAAGTGAATTAAAACTTCTTTTCACACGTAGCACGTGTTGACAAAGCGTCAGAGGAAATTTTCTTCCAGACTGTCTGGGGCCTGAGGCCTTTGGGATCACCGCTGTTTATCATTTGGCTATTTCTTCCCCGCTCCCCTCCCCTCACCCCCTAAATTGCCAAACCGACTTATTCCATTGGAAGCTGCATTACGTGGAAGAGAAACCTTTTCGCCCGATTTCGAACGCAGCTCGTCTCACGACCTCGTACGAAACCGCACCGAATTCGTGAACGAAAGAAGGACCTCTCGACAGAGGAGAAAGCTAACACCACGCCCATTCGCTCTGGTCGGGTTTCCAGCCCGTATGGTTCACAGGGCGGCGTTCCAGGTCCGGTTCCTGGAAGCCCCGACCGACCCCCGACTGGAAGCCTTCGGGAGGGGAACAAGTGGACGGATTCCTGGACGCGGTCAAGGGGAAATAAGAGCGAGATTTTGGGGATTTTCTGAACAGATGGCGGCGGGTAGGGGGGAGGGAATGGGGGGTGGAGTCTGCTGGGCTGGAGTGGGGTGGGGGCCTGACAGCGAGCGGTAGACCTTTGACCTCCATGTCTCGGAGAGACAAGAAAGAAAAGAGAATAGTATGGATACGAGTGAAGCGACCGAGAAGGAGGAGGGGGGCAAGAAGGCTGTTGACAAAAAAAGAAAAAATGGTAATGAGGGAAATAGTCACGGTCGTCGCCATGATCGTTATTCAAAGTAATTTATGGCGTTGAGAAAGGTACCAAAAGAAATTGGAAAGAGAGAGTATGCGGGAGAATAAAAACAAGAGGAGGAGGAGGAGGAGTGGAAGAGATGAAAAGAACGGAAGTTGAAGAAAGGGTGCTGTCGACTGAGCAAATGGACCAGAAGAACAAAGGTCGAGGGAGGCTTTCGAACAGAAGGGGACTAAGGGGGGAGAGGTCTTCCTTTGAGATGATAATGATATTCAGATGCTGTCAAGACGGAATATCGTCTTTGATCACCAAAGGGCAGGAAGGCACGGTATGGCAACAATAGGAAACCATAAGCATTCGCTTGGACAAGTTCGATAGCAGATTCGAACGAAAAACTTACGAGTTTTAATTTCCTGGGAGGCATCCAGCATCTGTTATGGAAAAAACCAATCAGATTTAATGGACCCTGACAAGAATACGACTGCCTACGACTTCAGGGAGTATATTAGCGAGGGGTGCCATTACCATGATGTTGGGAGTGTCGTTTCTTCCTGTGACGGTGACGAAAGGAGTTTGTGACGACGGAAGTGGGAGTGTCGACAGCGGAGTTGCACACCTGGACTTTGAGAAAGGCGTCGTAGATAACATCGAGGAAGATGTTTTGGATAAGATGTTAATCTCGTCACTTTAGATAAGGTTGGCAAAAAGGAGAGAAAGGTAGTACACGTTATATTGTATGTATGTATATATATATATATATATATATATATATATATATATATATATATATATATACATACACACACACACACACACAGATTGGTGCATATCTGGAATAAATTAGATGAGGCAACAGTGTGTGCAAATACTATTCAAGAATTTAAGAACAGACTTGATGCTGAAAGATACAAAGACGGGTCACTACGAGCATAGCTTCCTTCCCGCATAATACAACTAGGTAAATACACACACACACACACACACACACACACACACACACACACACACACACACACACACACACACACACACACACACACACACACACACACACACACACACACACACACACACACACACACACACACACACACACACGATACTAGAAAGAAGCCTGTGAACGGTTTCTCTCGAGGTGAATTCAATGCACAAGAGGTAATAATCCTCGGGGGCAATTTAGAAAGGAATTGACTCGCGATGACAAGAAGTCGGGCCTCCCAGTACACTCTCATTGCTCACTGGTGTATATTTCACGAGCAGGTGTGGCCAAAAACTTTCACTTTTTTCTGATTTTGGTCATTCCATATAAGCCTGTGGGCGTTCTTCATTTTCTGGACGTGCCACATGCCTTCTTTGTCAGCGCGCACGTTTTGTGATGTGCTTGTGTTTTGGGAGTGCACGTCAACGCACAAACACACATGTGAATGTTTTGTGTGTATACTTGTGCATGCACGCCCCTATACTATCAAGCTTTTGGTGTGAATAAAGGTGTGTGTTTATGTGTGTGTGTGTGTGTGTGTGCGTGTTCGTGTACGTTTGCGTGTGTGTTTGCACGTGCGTGTGTGTGTGTGTGTGTAAGGGACAAGGACGAGAAGTTGTTTAATTGCACTAAGGTCTGGGAGAAAGTTATCAGAAAGCTGCCTGGGCAGCTTGCTTGTTCCATACGGGGCCAAAGGTTGGCCGGTCACTTAGGGCGTTGCTCCACCACCAATGTTTGGGGGGGTTTATGGGCTCCCAGGGCGCACTAGGGGGAGAGGGGGGGCAGGGGGGGTCGGGAGTCCGAGGTTAGGGATCGGGACGAGCCATCAGGGTGTATGGGAGGAGGAGGGCAAGGACGCATCAAGACCCCTAAGGAGAAAGGTCACTTGTGTCACTTCATCGAGAACTTCTACCCGACACATACACCATGCTTATGCACTGCTGTTGTTTAACCTCCTGGGGAAGGCCACTTTAACAGTGGATAGAATCGTCAGGTATTCACCAGACCCCACGAGTTTAGCTTGCGGCTTCGCTTGCGAAATTTTGTGGTTCCCTTTGTGGGGGGGGGGGGTCTATGGACCACAGGGTGACACTCGCACCTGGAAACGGTCGGCGGTTCTGAATGGTTCCCGGTTCTCTTTTGGCTTGCCATGAAGGAGCGATCAAGGTTTCCAGGCATGACGGTATGGGTCATGTAAGTATCGATTTATTTTCTCTTTAGGGGCGTGGGAGAGATGGTGGTGGTGGTGGTGGTGGTGGTGGTTGTGGTTGTGAGGGAGGGGAGGATCCAAACATAGTACTTGAAGTCTTGGTTGTTGGTCGTTGAGCCCGATAGGCCCTGTGTGGACTACCGCAGTCCCCATTCTCATACGTAAGGCTGGAGTGAAGAGGAGTGGAGAGCGCAAAGCCGGACTTTGTCTTCAAACACTCTTTCTCTCTCTCTCTCTCTATCTGTCTATCTCTATCTCTCTTTCCCCCCTCTCTATCTCTCTCACTCCCTCTCTCTCTTTCCTTCTCTCTCTCTCTCTCTCTCCCTCTGGCTCTCCATCTGTATCCCTCGCGCGCACACACACACACACACACACACACACACACACACACACACACACACACACACACGTTCATACACACACACACATTCACACTGTCTCTCCGTCTCTCTCACTCTCTCACTCTCTCACTCTCACTCACTCGCTCGCTCGCTCACTCTCGTGCGGGTAACTCCCATCTGATGGACTCCCGTATTTGGCGACAGCAGGGCCGATTGAATCGTTATTACTTTTTTTTTTTTTTTTCGTCGACCTGTGTTGGGCGGCTGAGCAGCGGACGGCCGCGTCTTTCTCTCTCTTTCTTTCTTTGCTAGCGTCACCGCCCTGACGAGGCGCCAGCCTGGTAACATGAAGACTGACAGGGGCTGACAGGGAGCGACAAGAACTTGTATTGGACTGACAAGGACCGACAGGGACTTGCATTGGACTGACAAGGAGCGACAAGGACTTGCGTTGGACCGACAAAGACTTACATTGGACTGACAGGGGCTGACAAGGGCTGACAAGGAGCTACATAGAACTAACAAGGGCTGACAGGGCCTGAGATGGTCTGACAGTGGCTGACAGGGACTGACAAGAGCTGACAAAGGAGTTACATTGTACTGACAAGGCATGACAAGACCGACAAGGGCTGACAAGGACAGCTGTCGGCGCGGGTTGAGAGCGTCTACCTGCAAGCCGTACCCTCGGTGCGATTATCGTCCAACGATGATCGTTCATGGCTCAACGATGATCGTCAAACGATTGCCTGGAGCATTAAGTCTTTGTTTCTGAATGTTCCTGTTTTGCCTCGAGGTGCTTATAATCGTTTTCACCGAGCTTACAACCAAGGCGCTTACCCAAATAGGATGCCAGGTAGTAGGATGCGCGTCACCAGCCATTAATGGCTGTGCTAGTAGCAGCATAGTAATCGCAACGACCAAAACGTACTTTTAGGGAACTCAGGAGAAAGTTAGCTGCTTATGTGGTCCTCTGCTGTCTCCCAATTGCCAGGATTCAGGTCCTTACTACTTTCAGGACTTTTCGCCATCTCTTGTAAATCCTTTCTACCACTGGAAAAAGCAATTCTAATAACTTCATTGGGTATGCTTATGAAAATCGCCGCTAGGTTTCATACATAAACTAGTAAGCCAAGAGGAACTAGGAAGTCAGATGGCAAACTTTTACTTTCTAATGACTAAAAGCGTTAACTAGGACCGCCGAAAGGTTTGATAGTGCGACACACTAGGCTAGCATGCTACTCACTTTTGCTACTTCGTTTGAGTAGAAACGACTTCGGGCACAATATTCTAAGACTTCCGTAAGAACGTCTCAACAATGTGTCTAACACTCGTCACTCAGCTTCTCAATCTATGACGCAAAAGTAATTTGACTTTTGGAAATTTGAAAAAAAAAAATCGTCACCAAAGTAGTTTCTCCTCAAACTGAGTAGCAAAAGCAAGTAGCACGCTATCGAAAAACGCCCAGTGTGCCGCCACCTTTAGTTCCACACGCGAGTTGAGGTTTGAGACTTGACTGGGTCAACCGACAGTCACGGTTGAGGGAATCCGTGAAATTGTACCCACGACGCCGCGTCGTCCAAACGTTTCGACGACGACGTCGTCCATGAAGAGGAATGTTGTCTTGATTCGCTTTCCCTCTATAGTTTCATCATTGCAAATACACACAGTTGGGCTCTTAAGTAGGTCCAGCGTGCGTTACAGATACGCTTACTTGCAAGTATCTTGCCTTATGTGGAAGCATTGTTTGTGTGCGATTCACCATGGTCTTGGATCACGTGTTGGACTCGTGATCGACATATTAAACTCCCGGATGAGAGCTCAGAGCTCGTATGACCGATCTATGGGTAATACTGTGACCTTACACACACACACACACACACACACACACACACACACACACACACACACACACACACACACACACACACACACACACACACACACACACACACACACACACACACAAAACCCCTGCCCACGAGAGTATTGTGTGTGTGTGTGTGTGTGTGTGTGTGTGTGTGTGTGTGTGTGTGTGTGTGTGTGATTCAGCATGGTCTTGGATTACGTGTTAGACTCGTAATCGACAGCTATTACCCTCCCGGAAGAGAGCTCAAAGCTCATAATACGACCGATCTATAGGTAATGCTGTGACCTTACACACACACACACACACACACACACACACACACACACACACACACACACACACACACACACACACACACACACACACACACACACACTCACTCCCAACTCCCCACCCACGAGAGCTGGAGTAACGACTCACAGCGCAGCGTGTATTATGGTTTAGTGTTGTATAATTATTTACCAATGTATAAGTATAAAGCCACCTGACGGGTTCTTGTGAGTACATTAGTATTCGCCGCCAAATAGATCGAGCGTGGGACGTTACGAGTATGTCAGTCGTGAGCCAGAAATCATGTTTTTGTTTGTTTTTTCCTGCTTTGTGAAATATTTCGATTTAAATATTATTTTCACAAGAGCTCTGGCTTTCATTTAACCCACCATGATGAAATGGCTGTTCCATTCCTTTCCCACGTCACGTTGTTACCCTCATGACATAACACCACAGCAGCACGCAGAGAAGTCACACAGCGTGAGGACCCCAACGTCACACCCCTTTCAAGCTTCCCAGTCCTAGCTCGGAACAATGGCCACCAGCGACGACGCCCCGGGGTACCCGAGACGGTAGACGAAGAGGGTCGCCATAACGAGGCGTCCAGCAGGGAGCGTTCGGAGGTTCCAGAGTCATAGGGAGGTTCTTGAAGTCCGCTCGAGTTCTGAGCGGGGGCGACGGCGCTGCCTGGCTGAGGGTAACGAGTTTGAGGTCGTGGGGAAGGGGCGTAGGCTGTGGACGACAGACGGGAAAGAAGACAGAGGGGAGTTTGTTCAGTTTTGATTAGATGAGGTTCAGGAATGTGTACCCTTCTTGGGAAATACTGCAGAGGACTGAAGATTTTTTTTTTTTTTTTTTTTTTTTTTTTTTTACACAGGTTATCTTCCGAGATCTTTGCTGGTCTCCCTCGTTACCTCAGTGACCCATCCTGCCCTCGTATCTTTGATTTTTCGTTACTACATCTGCAACAGTTATTTCCACTGCTGGGCACGATGTAGGAGGAGCAAGGTAACGAGGAAGGTAATGAATAATATAAGAAATAAAGAGTAGGTTAACAAATGAATGAAGAAATAAAAAAAATAAATTAACGAAAAAAGTAAAGAGTAAAGTAACAAAAGGGTAAAGAAGTACAGAGCGATGTAACGAAAAAAAGAAGAAATAAAAGATATGTATCAACAAAAGAAACAGATAAAGAAGAAGGTAACAAAATAAGCGAAGAAATAGAAACCAAAATAGAAATTTTGGGAAGACACAAATAGCAAGGGAACAAAAGAAACAAAGAAGTTGACAAAAAGAGAGAGAAAGACCAGATTTCCCGTTTTCTTTTCTGTCAAACAAAAAAGGGTTCAGGACGTTTGATGACCATAATTTACCAGCATGTCCTCCATCCATTACTTTCCTTTCCAAAATAACTTGGGATTACTCAAATTCCAGTCTTACCAGACAAAACTCGGGTGAAAGAGTTGCCTAAAGATGAATGAACTCCTTATACTCCAATTAGTATACAGTTCTGAAGAGCACAAAGGAAAGGCAGGACCCCAAAAAAAAATGGAAGGGAAGATTGAACAACATAGAAGGTCCAGTTCGAGAAAAAGAAAACGGAGGGAAACTGGAGAGTTGCCAGATGTCCTTTCTCTTGTGATTCACATGGGGACTGGATTCATGAAGAGTCTTTGAACTGTCGATAAATCCCAAAGCGTAGGAATGACACATTTCCAATAACTTCCAATTAAATCACAACAATTACTGGAGGATAACATAACATACAGATGCTGCCAAAGATATTTTAAAATTAAAATAAATGGCTACCTAGATTACCTTCCTACTACGAACGAAGGCATCCCAAACACAAAGACAAATAACAACTCTCCGGAATATTTACGAGTTCGACCCGCAAGGCTGGTCGACCACACCATCAGCCTCCTCGCTTGTCCCCCTCCCCCTCCCCCCCTTTGCCACAAAAACGCCCCCTTCCCCCCTTCCCCTTCCCCCCACACACCGGACCTTATCCTTCGGGTTCCCCGATTCCTCCCACCCACTTGGCAGGAACCTGGACAGATCCTGAGGACCTTATCGACCGCCCACGTTCCTCTCACCGATTGCATCTCGACCGACAGCTTGGACACCGACGTCGAAACACCATCGATTAGCGGTCCAATGATCGTATCACTTTGCGTCCAGATACATTGTATTATATCTACTCACACCAAGTAATACAATGGCCAAATTCAATTTCCTGCATTTTGAATAAAGTTCGTTTGACATCGCTAGCGATATGTACAATTATGTGCGATTGTATAGTCACTCGGTAGCTCAAAAACCGAAAAATTATCTAATTTGTAACTTTTTTTTTAACGACAAAATAAACAAATAGAATAAGTAAAAGCGTCCAACACTTGCTGTTGGAAAACACAGACTTGAAGAGAGTGACACTGTGGGACGAATAAAGAGGAAGGGGACACCGAGAGAGAGAGAGAGAGAGAGAGCAGGGGTCACGTGATAAAAAGAGAGCATGGAGAAAGAGAGTATTGCACCTTCCGACCTCTGTCCGTACCTCGGCGATGTCTCCCTTTGGGTCCAGAAGATCTCGATCACCTCGTAAAACCTCTCGCGAGGACATTCCTTCGGTGACCCGACAACCTCTCTCTCTCTCTGTGTAAACAGCCGGCCGTCCGACTCTCGAGTCTGACCACACACACACACACACACACACACACACACACACACACACACACACACACACACACACACACACACACACACACACACACACACACACACACACACACACACACACACACACACACACGCGCGCGCGCGCGCACGCACGACTCGGTGGCGCGGTTGATGGAGTACTGGTCTGTCAGCACGGAGGTGCGTCAGCACCTAGTTCAAATGCCCAAGGCCGAAATTATTTCGGTATCGCTGCGCTTCGGGTCGTTACTCCGACTCTCGTGGGCGGGGAGTTGTGTGTGTGTGTGCAAGGTCATAGCATTACCCATAGATCGGTCATACGAGCTCTGAGCTCTCTTCGAGTAGGGAAATAGCTGTCGATCACGAGTCCAACACGTGATCCAAAAAACCAAGGTGAAAAGACCAAGGTGAATACACACTCTCTCTCTCTCTCTCTCTCTCTCTCTCTCTCTCTCTCTCTCTCTCTCTCTCTCTCTCTCTCTCTCTCTCTCTCTCTCTCTCTCTTTTGGAACAAACTGGACGAAACAATAGTGTGTGCAAAAACCATTCACGATTTTAAGAGCAAACTAGACACTGCGAGATATAAACGCGGGACACCACGAGCGTAGCTCCCCTTCCCGTAAGATACTAGGTAAATATATACACACACGTCTTTGCCCACCAGAGTTCGACTATCAGCTCGTAGTGTAGTGATAGAGATGTTTTTCAACCCTGGTTGGGATTCGAACGGTCGAGAATGGTAATAATGTACCGTCAAGCCTCTGTGTGTGTGTGTGTGTGTGTGTGTGTGTGTGTGTGTGTGTGTGTGTGTGTGTGTGTGTGTGTGTGCGCGTGCATGCATTTTGTCATGTTTTATTCTATATTGACACAGAATCAAAAATAACAATCTGAGCCATGCTTTACTACTACTTCCTTAGAATGACAAAAAAAATCGTATATTCCTTCGCCATCTCCTTCCATATCTTGGTCAACAATCTTTCATTCCAAAGGTCACAACATTTCATCAACTCTCTAAGTCAATCCTGTGGATGCAACTCGCGAGAAATATATTTTGACACACAGGAGACCGGTGGGTATAGCTTTTGAAAAACCCGATTAATGAAAACACACTTTTTCTCGGAAGAATCTTTTTAATACTTTCCTTTGTGTTCACGACAAAGGTCTGGTCTCGTTGTTCTTTTATGCACGAGTGAGACAAGCTGGAGAATCCGTTAGACATTTTGACAAATTACTTCTTTAGCCCTTTTTTTTTATTATTCTTATTACAATCTTTTTTTTTCTTTATTTCATCACCTGTTTCTTCAGCTCATACTGGACTCCACCCAGTTTACCGAACGAATCGGTACAGTTAGTTCTGAACAAAACAGTGACTGCCTCTTCTCTCTCTCTCTCTCTCTCTCTCTCTCTCTCTCTCTCTCTCTCTCTCTCTCTCTCTCTCTCTCTCTCTCTCTCTCTCTCTCTCTCTCTCTCTCTCTCTCTCTCTCTCTCTCTCTCTCTCTCTCTCTCTCTCTCTCTCGAGAAGACCTCGATGACTCGGCGCTTCCTCGGTGGCTTCCGATGACCTGATAGGTCCTTCTTGGACCATTTGTGACCTAAGAGGTCATTCTTGGACCACCTGTGAACTGATAGGTCCTTCTTGGACCATTTGTGACCTAAGAGGTCATTCTTGGACCACCTGTGAACTGATAGGTCCTTCTTGGACCACCTGTGACCTGAGAGGTCATATTTGGACCCTTTGTGACCTAAGAGGTCATTTTTGGACCCTTTGTGACCTGAGAGGTCATTCTTGGACCACCTGTGACCTGAGAGGTCATTCTTGGACCACCTGTGACCTGAGAGGTCATTCTTGGACCACCTGTGACCTGAGAGGTCATTCTTGGACCATATGTGACCTGGACCAGAAGTCGAGCTGTAGGGCGGGGAAGACTGGAGGGGAGGAGACCATACAACGGCCGGGTTACAAAACGTGGTCACACCGGTTCCTGGAGATCATGGACCTAGCAATTACTGTGGAATTTTGTCCAACCGTACGGAGCTGTGTTCCCGGTAATAGAAATGCCCTTACTGACTCTTCTCTCTGAGAAAGTTATCTATGAGCTGCAACAATAGATAAATAAATAATTAAATAGATCAAATGGATTTAAATGAAATTAATAAACAGATTATACATACACAGAAATATTAGTTTGTAGAAATAATCGAAATCTGTAAACGTTGCATGACGTCACAACCGAAGACCAGCCAATCAGAAGAAGAGAAATAACGTCACATCTGAGGACCAGCCAATCAGAAGAAGAGAAATAACGTCACAACTGAGGACCAGCCAATCAGAAGAAGAGGCGACATGATGTCACGACTAAAGACCACCCTGTCAGAAGATAAGGGAGGATTTGTCGAAGACAGCTGAACAGAATGTAAAGTTGTTGAACCACCAAAGACCTCTAAAGGCAAAGCCGAACACCATGGTGAAGCCTGGACGGGAGCAGCCCGGGGCTTGTAGATAATAAAAGAATAAAACTCTCTCTCTCTATCTCTCTCTCTCTCTCTCTCTCTCTCTCTCTCTCTCTCTCTCTCTCTCTCTCTCTCTCTCTCTCTCTCTCTCTCTCTCTCTCTCACACACACACACACACACACACACGCGCACACACACACACACACACACACACACACACACACACACACACATATATATATATATATATATATATATATATATATATATATATGCGGGTGGCGATATTCACAAGTATCTATGGTACTGTACCTCATCTGTTATCAATGTAATACGAAGGAATTCCACCTTTCAATTATATTTTTTAATGTACGATTGACATTTTTGCTCATAAGTTATTCCAAATTCTTGACAATTGTAAATTCCATCATACCTTGCCAAGAAACTGGAAGCTTTTTGCGAAGAACTGTACTGTGGTCGCAGGTTTGGTTTAATGAAGAGAAATCTGAAAGGTGGACTTCTTCTCCTTCAGGCAATTCCACTGTTCTCGTTCTCGTAATACTGTGTATCCAGGCCAAGGATTTTTGCAATTGTTGTGACGACGTAGTCGTTGTTCTAATAGCATTTTTGTTTTTGTTTTTAAACCATCGTCTTGTCATTCACGATACCGATGGGGACTTTTGACAAAGAAAAAAGGTACTGACCGTTACGGATGAAACGGCATACGGTGTTGCTAATGGAAACGTCGATTTGATGGCTCTATGATCGACAAGAAGTCGATCAGGTAAAGTCGCACGTGCTCATGACGATAGAGGTCGGTCGGTTTCTCATGCGCGCCGCCTCTGGTCTTCGTTTTAGCGGATCATGTCACGGTCATGATTATCAATAATGTTGAGGAGAGTGCTGCACTGCATTCGGGGCGCTTGCGGCCCAATTTGCCGGTAGTTCGACGTTTTGTGATTCTCTCTCTCTCTCTCTCTCTCTCTCTCTCTCTCTCTCTATATATATATATATATATATATATATATATATATATTGAAACATTGGGACAAATAGAAAAAGGAGGAAAAAGAGAGTCACGGGTCTCGTTCCTCTGAAGAAGCTACAAGCGAAACAGGTCAGGAATAAACTCGGAACGAGACCCGTGACTCTCTTTTTCCACCTTTTTCATATATATATATATATATATATATATATATATATATATATTATATATATCACTTGGACAAAATGTAGTGGCACATTTGTAAATCATAATCACGAAGAACACACAGTCGGAAGAGTGCTATAGCTATTAGCCGAAATATTGAAGTTATACTTTCTTCTAAGTTTCCTTTTATTCCGACTCTGGGTTCTTCGTGATTTTATATATACATATACACACCAGGAACTATTTGTTCAAGAGTGACGACCACTATTTTTTTTCTAAGACTCGCGGTTGTCACGGGTGAGCAGTCTAGCTGAACATTTTCAAAAATAACTGTGACCTGCTTTGTGTCCGCCGGTGTTCCAGTTCATCGAGGTGTGTCTGTGTTCTTGGCCACAGCGTTTTTTCTTCGTGATGTTTACCACTGTTCTTCAGATTGCCAACGTATGAGAATACTTTGATTCTGTGACCAGAGTTCGAGTTTCAAAGCTTTTGGTCACCTGAGAAGAGTTTGTGGGGCGGAGACGCACATTTCCTCTTCCACGTGGGAGACTACCTTGTCTTTTTATTTGTTTTTTCAACCTCGCTTCATCATTCTCTCTTTCTTGCTTTCAGGAACGAACATCTACACCTTACGAGGCTACGACGAAGACGGGGACAAGCTGACCTTCGGGATACGGGGCACCGAGGGACAGGAACTTCTGAGTTTGGAGCACACTGGGCCCGATCAGGCTCTCGTCTTTCTCAACAAAGCCTTGGACAGAGAGGTGGGTCTTCCTTGTCAGCGAGATAATCCGCGACTCTGTTCTTCGCGAAGGCAGTGCAATGTAGTTCAGTTCGAAGCTTTAAGATTCGTTTAGATAAACATCTAAGCAAGATGTTGTAATGAATCATTTATTTTATATTATTTGTTTATTTGATTTTATTATTTGTCTGTTTATCATTTGCTTGATTTTTATTTATTGTAATTATCTGTCAATTTATTATTATTTACTATTTACCTGTTTGTTTATTATTTAACTATACCTATGCATTTATTTATTTGATTATTATTTATATTATGATTTTTGTTTATTGAATTATTTATTTTTCTATTTATCATTATTATATATTTTTTCGCATCCGTCCTAGTTATGGACCAAAAGGTCTCCTGTCGTCATGTTCCGTCTTTGTAATCCTTTGAAACAACAAAGCCCAGAGTTTGCCACAGGGATGGCCCCGTGAGGACGGTGTACCAAAGAAAGGGACTTCGTGGTAAAGAAGAAAGGGGTTACCGGACTTCCACGAAAAAATAACCTTTTTTTTCTGTTAACGGGGGTCGTAAGGGTCGTTTATGCCGAGATAAATGATTTCAGGTATCAGGCGCGTAGATCTATGGTACTTTAGGTTCGAGAACAATGGGTTCATGTCGTGCATTTTTTTTTTTCTAGGGGGGTGTATCGCACGAAATATTTGTTGTCGTTGTTTCAAAGGATGACTGAGATTGTTCGTGCTAGACTTGCATGTTTTTGGAATGGAGAGAGGGAAAAAAAAACTTCCTTACATTTCCTTGCAATATGTTAGGCTTAAACTTGGTATGAAATCCGAGAATAAGAATATATTGACAAAAAATCCTCCTTCCCTGCTACAGAAAATTTATAATTACATTAAGTATTAGAGTGGTGACATTACTCTTTTCTGCTGTAACAATGATCTAGATGGTCCCCCTCACACGCACAGCCTGGAGCAGTGGCTGCCAGCAAGGGTTCCATGAACTCACATTGAAATCCCCGCAGTTTGACACTGGTAGTTGTTGAATGTATGACGATGTAAGGGGTTTGAATCCTTTCTAATGAGATTGTATCTCCTTTAAAGGGATTGTATCCCTGTTAAAGGGGTTGGATTCTTTTTAGAGGATTCGAATCCTAACCCAACCCCATAAAGGAAGATTAAACCCCGTTAAAAAATCATATAACCCTATTATGAATTATCCAATCCCATTTTTAGAATCCAATCCCCTTAATTCGATGTTGGAGTGGTTTCCGGAAAGTTAGGGACCACCAATACGTAAGCGCTTTATACACGGCATAAAGGGCTAAGTACTCTTTACCTAGAAATAGGATTTTGAATTCTAGAGACCTCGAGTGAACATACACCAGCTACTCTTTACGCATTTCGTTACGTCATTGTTGTAGTTGTTCTTGTTCCCTCGATGTTATGTTATTTTGTTGTTATTATTCCCTCGATGTCAGGGAGTTATGACACCGATCGTCCTCTCCTGTTTCCGTCAAAGGTCCTCCACCCCAGTTATGTTGTTGTTGTGTCTGCGCCCTGCCCTTGCTGAATAATCTGTAGATATTCAGTGAAGTTGAGTGAGAAGAAGTAGCATAAAGGTTGAAGTGAGTTTAAGGCTGAGCCCAGACCTTAGGGTGTTGCTACATAATGATCAAGTTATTATGGCCATTGTTTCACCGGCGCTTCAAACTTTGTGGACAGTCTCGCGCCGCATAACGATCAGGCGTTTATTCCAAGTATGGAAAACGGGACCAATGCCTCACGCAGCCTCCTCTCTCTCTCTCTCTCTCTCTCTCTCTCTCTCTCTCTCTCTCTCTCTCTCTCTCTCTCTCTCTCTCTCTCTCTCTCTCTCTCTCTCTCTCTCTCTCTCTCTCTCTCTCTCTCTCTTTCTCCTCCTCTCTCTTCTTGATAGATACACAGTTTTCAGGTTTCTGCCAAGCGCGTGGTAAATCAATTGACTTCAATGCTTTTCTTGTTGTTCTGCTTGTGGGTACAAATAAACGAACATTACCTGCTCTAATACAATCCACTGTTTTTCATACTTGGAGGGATTTGCATCAGTGCACTCGGTTTTTTTTTTCTCTTGTTTTCGAAAGAGAAATGTACTAATCAGTGTTGGGCATTTTCCAATTTCCTGAATGAAATTTATCTACCGTTCAGAAACACGCAGTGTAAATCAGATGTGGATGAGTTAATACCATGCTGCATTTCTTTCTTTTTTGATATTTTACTTTGGAAGTCGAGTGAGTTCCCAAGACGGTCGACCAACATTGAGGTCGCTCTCTCCGAAAAGTAAATTATACATTTATATTAGCCTCACATGTAACTTGCATGATTTATGCTGTTTTTTTTTTATCAAATGCAGCATGAAAAGACGAGTGGAAGGAGATACAAGACTCCGGAAGTGTCCTTTTTAGAGGACTAACACACCCCTCAAGTGGCCTCGACTTACGTCTTTGTCAGACGTAAGTCGAAACCTGTCGAGTAGAATGTTAAACTCCCTTCAAAAGTCCCGTGTTCCCCTTTCTTTGTCTCCCAGTATGTGTTTTATACAAGAAATAGGTTAACGAATTGATACACAAGTAAATATAAAAGATCAATAAAAGAAGTAGAAACAGAATTGATAAATAACTTGTCTAGTCACCTACCCACCTCGTTCTTCTTCGCTGACAAAAAAAAAAAAAAAAAAAATCTCCCTCGGCCAGTGACGTCGATTACGGATTCTGTTTTGGATGACGTCAAATGATTTTCTCCAGCTCGCGGTGTGGGGATGTGGGGGCAAATAAGGATAAACTGAAACCTCTCTGTCTCGAGCCTGTCCCTCTCGTTTGACGTCAACCAAAACGAAATTTCAAAAGGTCGTTTCCGGGTTGATGGTCTTTTGACATTTCGTAATGCGGTGTCGGGATGCACCCTGACACCCAAGCCGCAGTGGGTCGACTTGTGGTGCAAGAATCCTCGATCTTCCTTTCCCTACATCGAGGTACAATCAGAGATGAATAAGAGGGAGAGAGAGTGAAAGAGAGAGAGATAGAGGTGTTAACCAAAACGAACCTCGTGTATCGAAGACCTCACCAAGTCACCTGAGTTCTCAAGTTCCCGCTCGCCCTCGGCCTACACTTCCCCCTTTCCCCTTTTCAGCTGAAGGACGAGTACACGGTGGTCCTCACCTTGACGGACGGGCGGCTCGGCCAAGGGAACTTCGTGACGCAGTCCATGCTCCTCCTTATCGAGGACATCAACGACAACGAGCCCATCTTCAAACCTCACGAGAACTCTGTCACCGTCTTCGAGAACTCTCCCCCGAAGGTGCTGACGACCTTAGAGGCCACGGACGAGGACGAGGGACCCTTCGGCCAGGTGAGTTCGCCCAAGGTCCTCTTCCCTTCGGAGGTGAAGAAGGTGACGTCGAAAGGAAGAGGGGGGGGGTCAGAACAAGGCAGACGGGGAGAAGAAGCACTCGGTCTAGAGGCTCAAATTGTGTATTTACCTAGTTGTACTTACCTAGTTGTACTTACCTAGTTGTATTATACGGAAAGGGAGCTATGCTTGTAGTGACCCATCTTTGTATTTTTCAGCATCAAGTTTGTGTGTGGTGTGTGTGTGTGTGTGTATATGCGTGTGTATGTGTGTGTGTGTGTGTGTGAGAGAGAGAGAGAGAGAGAGAGAGAGACGGAGAGTAAGAGAGAGAGAGAGAGAGATACACTCAGAGAGGGAGAGAGAGAAAGAGATAGACACAGACACAGAGAGATAGACAGACAGACAGAGAGACAGAGAGAGAGAGATAATGTGAGCACTGTGTGTGTGTGTGTGTGTGTGTGTACGTGTACGTACACACAATCTGAGATGGAGAGAAAGTCGGGGAGGAAGGAAGGAGGAGTGATTTAGCGTGCGAGAGTGAGTTGTAATACGAGATCCCCAATCCCTGCCCACGATGACAGAAGCATTCCCAGCCAGTGTTTGTTCTTGTGCAATGACCTCATCTGACCTCTCTCTTCGTTTTTACTTCGCAGGTGATCTACAAGCTGGACCCGACGTCGACGACGGAGGCGGACAAGTTTAGCGTGAGCACAGTGGAAGGAAAAGGAGTCCTTCGGCTCGTCGGGGACCTCGACTACGAGCGGAAGTCACTGTATCATCTCCGGGTGAGTCTCCGCACGCTGCGGTCACCGCAAGCTGCGGTCACCGCAGGCCTGTCCTTGCGGTTCGACGGTTGTGTGTTGCACGGTTCCGCCACAGCGGGGCATGGGGATAGACTTCTTCGGGGGTCTCTCGGTGGTATTCTTAAAAAAGTTCTTTCCCTTCCAAGGATTTATATAAGGAAAGATTTTTTTAAGAACATCGTAAGATTCTTTCGGTGGTATTCTTAAAAAATTCTTTCCCTTCCAAGGATTTATATAAGATTTATATAACGAAAGAATTTTTTTAAGAATACCACCGTAAGATTCTTGCGGTGATATTCTTAAAAAATCCTTTCCCTTCCAAGGATCCATACAAGATTTATATAAGGAAAGAATTTTTTTAAGAAAACCACCGTAAGATTCTTACGGTGGTATTTTAAGAAAAATCTTTCCCTTTCAAGGATTTATAGAAAGAAAGATTCTTTTTTAAGAATACCACCGTTTGTCTCGTTTCGTTCCACCTCGATGGATTGGCTGGTGATTTTGCTCATCATGTGGGAAATGCTACAAGTATAGCTGTTCTCTATAGCGCCAGCTAGTGGGATTGCTGGTGACGCAGACAAGGTCATCATATTAAGACAACATGACAGGATTCGCAGTAATGGATTTAAATTGGACAAATTCAGATTTAAGAAGGAAATAGGCAAGATTGGTTTACTAATAGGGTGGTCAACGAATGGAATAGACATGGTAACCATGTAGAGAGCGCTGAAACTATCGGTTGTTTTAAGAAACGGTCAGACAACTTTATGGATGGAGATTACAGGTGGTCATGGACATGGAACTTCCTAGAGTAGGCCATATGGTCTCTTGCAGTCTCCTTCATTCTTATGTTCTTATGTTACTTCAGGGTCCTAAAGGTCATGGAAATATTCTTGCTAGTCTGAAATGCCATCGTTCATGAAACAACTCACTAACGTTCCCCAAATGACATACCGTTCCTTCTGCCAGGTGTTGACCACACACAACCCATAATGCATCACGAAAACTTTCTTGTTCATAAAGAGTGTATGCGTGACAAATGATACGATATAAGATTAGGTTATTCATTATGAAGCAGTGATACCTGAGTTATACATTGTTTTTAAGGTCTCCGTTCATTTTTATTAATTTAATTTTTATTATTATAATTTTTTATTTGATTTTAATTTATATTTTTATTTATTTTTTACCTGAACTTGTTCTTGAAGGTCCTGGCGGTAGATCGTGCTATCAGCGGCAGAGTGAACACCGGAACTGCAGCTGTTCTGGTACGGGTACTGGACGTAGAGGACCAACCCCCAGAATTTATCCAGGTACCCCCAGTGACCAGAATACCAGAGGATATACCAGTAAACTCTGGAGTTTTAGAAGGTGAGCTTGCGACGTTTTCTCTAATCGAACGACGACAGACTCAATCTAAGAAAACGTATTGTACGGGGGTGACTTTAAATGTTAGCCATGATTAGATTATACCAATGTTAACAGATTACTAAAACAAGTCGGATAATTATTTGGGGGTCTTTTGATAGCTTAATCTTCAGAGTTTAAATGATTTATGAAATGTTGATGTCAACTTGTTATTTTTTTTATGAATATTTCCATTTGACTTCGCCCCCAATTCGGCTGGACTGGTAACTGTTTTGTAATATTCTGTGGATGGATTTCACAAATATTGAAAACAAAAAGGAACTATTTAATTATTAAATATTATCGAGAAACCACAGTAGGAATAAAAGAATGTAGAGAATCCTTCTTGTCCACCATTTTGTCTTAGTATCATCATAAATAAACAAAACCCTTTTCTTCAATATTATCATCATAAATAAACAAAACCCTTTTCTTCAATATTACATGTCCTTCATTTCAAACGTCCTTCTCTCACACACACACCCTTTCTCTTGTCACCCGTTTTCTGAGACCCATTTACTTCACTTCCCCCCTTCTCTCACTCCCCCCCTTATCTCGCTCCCCCTACCCTCATCTCAAACCCCCCTCCCCCACACGTGCCCCCCATCCACTGACCCATGACCCTTTCTCTCACTCTCCCTTTCTTTCACTCTCCCCATCTCCCACTCCCCCCTTATCATACTCCCCCTTACCTCACTCCCCCCTTTCTCTCATTCCCCCCTTACCACACTCCCCCTTATCACACTCCCCCTTACCTCACTCCCCCTTATCTCATTCCCCCTTTCTCTCACTCCCCCTACCCACATCTCCCCCACCTCCCCCCACGTGTGCCTCCCACCCACTGACCCCCCCCCCCTTCTCCCGTCTGCAGTGAAAGCCATCGACGGCGACCGAGGCGTGAACAACCGCATCGTGTACTCGATGCTGGAGGGCGACCAGTCCCTCTTCACCCTGGAGCGGGATACGGGGGTCCTCTACGTCAAGAGGCCCCTGGACAGGGAGAACCTGCTGGCCACCAACGGCGCCATCATCATCAAGATACAGGTGAGTTCTTCTTCCTCTTCCTCTTCGTCTTCCTGTTCTTCTTCCTCGTCTTCTTTGCTCCCTCCGTCTCTGTCTGAACACGTTTTGGTTTAACTTTTGTTTCAGTTTCATTTGTTTATTCATGTTTAAGGTAGTTTATTTATGTATTCGTTTATTTGTGTATTTACTTGTATATTTATTTATTTATCTATCTATTTATCTATTTACTTATTTGTTTATCTATTATTTATTATTTTAAATGAGTCCCCATTCTGATTTATACAAATTGCACAAAATTTAGGCAGGGGTTAGGAAATGTTAAAGGAAGCGGAATGCGTAAAGCATTTAGGAGTATTAGTGAGTCCGGAACTTAAATCCAGGAAACAGTGCAATAATGCCAAGAATAAGGCTAACAGGGCATTAGGATTTGTTGCTAGGACGGCTACAAACAACACTGCAGAGGTAATCATTAAAATCTGTATGGCAATAATTAGACTCATCCTTGACTATGTGGTACAGTTTTAGTTTCCGCCCTATAGAACTGATGTCAGTTCACTAGAATCAGTACAAAGGAGAATGACCAAAATTACACAAATGCTTAGAATTTCATAACAAGAAGACACACTGAGGTACTGTAACCTACGCTCTCCCGAAAGACAGAGTGCAGGGTGATCTAACAGAGGTATTCAAATGGGTCAATGGCTTTAACAAGGGTGATGGAAACAAGGTCATCATATTAAGACAGCAGGGCAGGACTCGTAGTAATGGATTCGAATTGGACAAATTTACGTTTAAGAAGGAAATGTGCCAAACTGGTTTAATGACAGAGTTGTTAATGAATGGAATAGACTTAGTAATCATGTAGTGAGCGAGCGCTGAAACATTTGGTTGTATTAAGAGAAGAGAAGATAAATTTATGGAAAGGGACTTGGAACTGTCTAGTCTAGGCCTTAGGGTCTCTTGCAGTCTCTCCAATTCTTATGAAATACAAGATCCCCACCGTCCTACAGGCAGAGGATGAGAGCAGAATTGATTGTTTTAAGATAACTTTACGTAAAGAGATGACAGGTGGTGGGGGACTTGGAACTGTCTAGTGTAGGCCATAGGGTCTCGTTTTGTCTCCCTCATTCTTACGATCTGTCGTACCTCCACGGTCTTACAGGCGGAGGAGGAGAATAGAATTGGTTGTTTAGAAGGCTAGATAACTTTATGGAAAGTGATGACAGGTAGTAAGGAACTTTGAACTGTCTAGTATAGGCCATAGGGTCTCTCGCAGTCTCCCTCATTCTTACGATCTGTCGTACCTCCATGGTCCTACAGGCGGAGGAGGAGAGCGCCATGGTGACTCCTGCCCCGAGTGTGACGACGGAAGTGACGGTCCTCCTGGAAGACGTCAACGACGAGACGCCGACGTTTCGCGCGTCCCACTACATCGCCGAGGTAGCTGAGGGGTCCCAGTTCAACATGCCAGTCAACCTCATCGGGGACGCCATTCCCGAAGTCTACGACCACGACCAGGTGAGTGGACGTGGAGTAGGAGCTTCGCCCTCAAGGAGGACCTCTTGAAGAGAAGCGTGGGGACGATTCTCGGGTATATCATTAAAGGGGTTATCCACACTGGGCTATTTTTCCTTCCACATCTTACCTCCAACCTCCATTTGAATAACTAGAATAGGACTTCGCTTACACAAATCTAGACTTCTCTAAGAACATTTCAACAAAATGTCTAACATTCATATATGTTTACAATCTCGAAGTTCATTCTTCAACTTTGCTATATAAGACGGGAAGATAATTTGATATTTGGAGATTTTGAAAATTTAAATATTGTAACCGAAGTCGTTTTTACTCGAACGAACTGTCAATTGTCGACGCTGGCGAAGCCCGTGTAGGCCCAGTGTGATAACCCCTAATGAGGGCAAGGGAAGAGACAGCTTGGGGAGATGGTTCTCTCCGACGTCAACCTCGCGGGTCACCACGAACAGACACCAAGTGTTGGTTTCACACGATGGATCATGAATGATGAAACTGATCTTTCATCTTTTACATGTAGATGGGGTAGTAGTTTGTGTGTGTGCGCGTGCGTGCGTGTGTAGGTATGTGTGTATGTGTGTGTAGGTATGTGTGTGTGTGTGTGTGTGTATAGGTGTGTCCGTGTCTGTGTGTGTCATGAAATAAACAATTAACCTTTAGAAGAATGTTCTACTATTCTCTTCATTGAATTAATCCCTTCTCAAATGCATTCCTAATGGTGTTTGTAACACAACCTTAATTTGTAATTAATTCACTATTATTAGCCATTTTACTGAAATTTTATCAAGTCAGACAACGCAGCCAATACAGTACGTTAACAATAACTGCGTCTTTGATGGTGTTTGGATGTGATGTATATTTAACCCAAATTTTCTTTATCCAAGGCGCATATAGTGGTATGGGACGGAGACCAGGTAAGGTTGCTTCCTGGCCACAGTATATATATATATATATACAGTATATATCTATCTCTTTATTATATTGATGTATTAGTGGCATGAACCAGAGGAAACACGGTCTAGTCCCGCTGCCTTGCGATGGTCGTAGATGCTCTCGATGTGCTGTTGCAACAACCTGTCCCGTAGTTCTGTTTAGAATCCCCCTTTCTCTCTTCATCCCCGTGCTAGTCGTAGATAAATTCTTTTTTTGTTTACCATTTTGACTTTTTTTCCCTATAAGCATATTCTCACCCCCCTGTCCGCCCACCCCCACTTTCTTGCTGTGACGAACATCCGTTCTGTGCTTCGCCATAGACAGAAGCTTTGCTCTCTCACGGTCTCAACCGACATGACGTCATGACGTCGATGTACTTTGAGTCTTCCAAATACCGTGACGCATTTTCTTGTTATTTTCAATTATTAAACGACACAAATAAAATTATCATGGACCTGAAAGGCGGGAGTTCTTTATAAAAAACGGAGTTTCGATCAATCCCCGTAGATTAGGATAGTTTGACATTGGTCAAATATCAGTACGGTGTGTCAGGGTCGCATTATAGTGCATAGTAGTTCAGTACTTAAAATCACATTATGACATATTATATTCAAGTATCTTTTAAAGAACATCATGATAATATATTGTGTCATAGTACATTTAAAGAATCACATTATAGTATGTTTCCCATAGGGAAGCTTTTGTTTGTACACAAGTACATTTGTTAGTCCTTTTAAATTGACTGGAATTATACTACAACGTTTATATTCCCTTCGCAAAATATTAGGTAGGCCCTACACGATCAATATTATTGCGCAATATTCCGTATTGTGCAGTATTATTGTATACGGGTGGCCAATGAAACACTGAATAGGAATAAATTGATAATTTTAAAGCACTACGTGCGGTCGCTTGGAGGCAGAACCAAGACTGCCTCTGACGCCAAGCCACGCCACCAAGCTCAGGCTTGGCGGGAAAATCACAGCCACGCGCTTAATATGGACACTTAGTTCTCACATTTGATAATACATTGAATATACAAATATACAATAATGAATATACAATGTTTCAAGTACACCATTACATTATTGACAGTGCTGGGATGGTATTGAAAAGCCACGCGTGTTTGACCTATATATTTGATGTCTTCGATATATTGTCATTCTTCAATATCATCCCTATTGTACAATACGGAATATTGCGCAATAATATTGATCGCGTTGGGTCCGCTTTAGACTTTGCACCTAGCTCGCCACGCGCAGATCTGCTGCCATACTCGCTGTATTTATTTATTTATTTAATTTATGTATTCTTATTTTTTTCATTTATTTATGTAACATTCACAGAAGCGCACTCTATGGCGAGGATTTGCATTTGGAGTCCCTAATTAATGTCTCCATTAAAGTAGATTAGCCTAAGGTCAAACTGAGACGCAGGCGACACAGGCGACGCAGCACAGGGCAAAGACAGGCTTCCTGTTGCTGAGTTGAAGTACAGACTGAACTTCTCTCTCATTTGAAATGTTGAGGAAGTACATCTAGAAGCATCTCAAGTAAGAGAGTTCAAACTGTACTTCGGTTCAGCAACAGGAAGTCTGCCTTTGCCTCTGTGCTGCGTCGCCTGTGTCGCCTGCGTCACCTGTGTCGCCTGCGTCACCTGTGTCGCCTGCGTCACCTGTGTCGCCTGCGTCTCAGTTTGTGCTTAGGCGCAGTGCCGAACATAATTTTCAGTATTTCTGTTTTCATCATCAGCGAGGTGACGGACTTTGATATTATGCGGCTGGAGGACAAGGTCAACGGCATGAAGGGATGTCGATTGATCGATGGAACCGATTGACCTTAGAGATTGATCATGGAGGATCTTTGAGCTGGAGGTTGTCCTCCTGTTTTTGGCAAAAGAAAAAAAAAATCTGAAGAAAGTCACTGTAGCGATGAGTCAGAATTGTTATCATTTAAGTTAAAAAGAATCACTAATGTTATCCCTCTGGGAGTCATTTCCGTTGCCACTCGTGGTGTTGTGGCGTCCCACAAGATCCCGTGTCACAAGAAGCCACATAATGTCACTCGTGTAGTTCGTGTCACGCACGTGTCACGCACGTGTCACATGCATGTCGTCGAGCTGCCTGTGCCGTGCCAGGGCCACACGTGTCTGCATCGGTGTCGTTTTTATTTGACGCAGAGGCGTCGTTACGTCACGCTCTGTACCGCTCACGCCAAGGTCCTTGTCGTCGACTGTGCTGTACAGAAGTCATCTCACACAATGGCTAAAACCAGATAGACACGCTGGTGAAATGTTACCCATGATAATGATCAAATTAATACATGCCTCTACCAATTGGACTTTGCTTAACCCAGGATCTCACACAATGACTAAAACCAGATAGAAACCCTAGTGAAATGTTACCCATGATACAAATTCATACATATACCAAAGGCTTTTTCCCCCCTTACAAGGGAGGTAGCCAAAAAACAAAGGCATAAAAACCACTCCCACCCATTCCATCCCTATCACACTCCATCCCCTTTCTTCCCTCTTATCTTGGCACCTCCTGGATGACGGGTCATCCCTGCATCTTGTCCACTGATAATGATAAAATTAATACATTCTTTTGCCTCTGCCACTTCGATTTTGTTTAACCCATCGCGGTTGTTCTCCACAGGGAAACAACGGAACCTTTCGGATGTTTCTGGAAGGCGACGAGGGCATGTTCGATGTCACCCCGCCAGAGGGCGTCAACCTGGCCTCCTTCCTCATCCGGGTTCGAAACCCGGCGCTCCTCGACTTCGAGAAGGTCAAGGGTGAGTAGAACCTGTCCTAACACAGTACATAGTGCATGTAACTGGCTGACGGACTGACTGATTGAATGAATAAATTACTGTCCAAATAGCTGACTGACCGGTTGACGAACTAACTAGCCGACGGGTTGTCTATTTAATTGGTGAGTGCAGAGTATGGAATATGTTCTGCTGCAGGTGGTCAGCCAGATTAGTAACAGATAGTTAAAGCAACCCCAGACCCCACGGATCGTCTCGACGTGGCCAGTTCCAACAAAATACAGCGGCGGCACATACCTCAACTAATTAGCATAGAGGAACTTTATGGATGGGGATGACAGGTGGACATGGAACTGCCAAGTGTAGGCCTTATGGCCTCTTGCAGTCACCTTTATTCTTATGTTCGTATGTAATGACTCGACCTTTTTTCCCACCATTTTTATATGTCAGAATGACGTCAACGCCCCCCCCCCGTCTGCCTCCTTTCACAACAGCGTTACTCAACCGTTTCCGGCCTTAGTACCCCCTATATTCAGGTCTAGGCAGCCCAGCACACCCTAATAACTAATATCTTATTACTAGATTGATGGCAGCACCCTAAGTTATGAAACGCTGTTTCACAAGTATATCTGACTAAAATATATATATATATATATATATATATATATATATTCATCTCTATGGTTAATATGATATATTTCGACTGTAAATGTGATGTTCTGTTGTTTGTAGAATCTATAGAATTGAAGTTTGTAGGAAGATCACTATATAATCCAAAAACTCTAGCCTCGGTAAAGCTCTGAACCCCTAAGCTCCCCTTTGGAGGCATCCGCCCCCTCCCCCCACCCCTCCCTGATTGAGACTCCCTGGCATAGGAACACTACTTCGTCACGGGAAAAACGAATGACGTCATTCGGTAACACGCTCAGGACATCGACACAAACGTCGGGGGGAAAACCCTCACCCAGCAAGATCAGCGCGTTCCCACAGCCACCTAAGAATGAAGGAGACGAGACTGTAAGAGACCATAAGGCCTACACTTGGTAGTTCCATGTCACGTGGGTGTGTGTAGGGGAGAGAGGAAGAGGGGGGGGGCAAGCGTGACTCAACTCACGACGCGTTCCTCCCCACCCATCCTTTATCTAATCATCGTCCTCAAGTTTCAAGGTGTTTCTTAATATGACGGCACACTAGGCAAATCTCGCTAGCATGCTACTTGCTTTTGCTTCTTCGTTTGAGTACGAACGACCTCGGTTAAGATTTTTTGTTCAAATTTCCAAATGTCAAATTACACTTGCGTCATCTAGTGAGAAACTGAATGACGAAGAACTAAGGGAAGCTAAACATAGAATACGATCGTTAGACACAAATTGTTGAGATGTTCTTACGGAGGTCTAGAATATATTGTAACCGAAGTCGTTTCTACTCAAACCAAGTAGCAAAAGCAAATAGCATGCTAGCCTCGTGTGCCGCCACGTTTAATCCTTCGACGGTCTGTTGCAGTGGTGAACTTCACGGTCATCGCGAGGGAGACGGTGGAGGATCGACCCAAGTCGTCCTCGGCCCTGGTCACGGTCCACATTCGGGACACCAACGACAACTTCCCTGAGTTTGAGGAGGAACAGTATGAGGTGAGTCAGAGGTCAGAGGAGGTCAGAGGAAGGCGTGGGTGTGTAATACCTTATTTGGTGACGTCGCGTGTGACTTTTCGTAGGGCTTTTCCGTTGTAAGGAGAGCCGTTTACCTCGTGCCTTTTTTTTTGTGTGTTGTCATCTATCCAGTCATCGGGAATACACGTGGTATGGCCCATGGTGGCATACATATACCAAAGGCTTCTCCCCCCCCCCTTATAGGGGAGGTAGCCAATTAACAAAGGCATAAAAACTACTCCCACCCATTCCATCCCCAACATACTTAACTCCCATTCACCCTCTTCCCTCCCTCTTATCTTTTCCCCTGTGGTGGGGGGAAAGAATACTGCCACCATGTATTCCCACTTAAATCGTAAGAGGCGAGAAAAACGGGACGGGGATTAGGACTATGCATCCTTCTCCCTGTGGCCCCACAGGGGACATTCCTAAAAAAAAGTTTAAAGTAAAGGCCCTTGGTAGCACGGATAAAAAGAAAAATAATCTTATGTAAATCTCCTTGTTCGTTAGACCCGTCTTCCTCCACCTGTCACAAGACTCCTCCTCACTCATCCCTTTATCCCTTTTTCTTCTTCTTCAGGCGCGCGTGTCCGAAGACGCAGCGGTGGGCACGACGGTGGCCTGGGTCCAGGCTTTCGACCAAGACAGCGGCGACTTCGGCACTCAGGGTATTCGCTACACGGACCTGCGGGGACCCCTGGCCGATAGGTGGGGGACACTCTCTCTCTCTCTCAGTTGAATTACCCTTTCAGGAGAAGTAACTGCAGACACGCACCTTTTTAAACTTTCCTTTGGTTTAAATATTTCAACCACAGCCATGCCCACAGTTGTGGTGACATTTGTTCAGGAATTTGAATTATTTTCGATTTTCATTTGTGGAAGATTATCTATACGTTCTCTGTTTGCTTGACCTACTTAATGTTATTTTGATAGTGCCATGACCTTTGTCACATGACGTAGTACTCTCTTTTTCCAGGAGTCAAAATGTCGTGTTTGGTCTGCACATTCTAGTTTTTAGTATGCAATACCATGGAAGTCGTTCTTCCAAGACTACAGGAAATGACGTAATATGAATTTGATTCACAGTCACTGCGTCCTCCATTCTTTTTCTTATGAAAAGAAAAAAAAAAAAAAAAAAACAGCCCCGGCAGCGCTTTTTACCCGTAAAATGTTGAATGTTGTTAGCCCAATAGGATATACTTGCGAAAGTTACTGGTAAGCCAGATAAACATAAAACCAAGAAAAATTCTTGAGTGTTCGCCAAGGCTGGCAAAGGATTTTAAAACTACGGCCCTAAAGGTGGCTGCACTCTAGGCATTACTCGCTAGCATGCTACTTGCTTTTGCTACTAAATTTGAGTAAAAACGACTTCGGTTACGATCTTTTCTTTTACAATTTTCCAAATGTCAAATTATTCTTGCGAATGTTAAACACATTGTTGAGATGTTCTTACGCAAGTCTAAAATATTGCAACAGAAGTAGTTTCTACTCAATAGCAAAACCAAGTAGCATGCTAGCCTAATGTGCCGCCACCTTAAGACAATTTATTCATCTCTAAGCAACCCCTCCCCCCCCCCCACACACACAAACACACCAAGTAAAGGTCTTGTTTGTTCCATCCTATGACACCCCGCCCGGCGTTCTTTCCAGTTTGATTCTCGATCCTCTCACTGGAGTCATCACGCTGAAGGACGAGAACGCCCTAGACCGTGAGAAGGTGGCCACCTACTTCCTCACTGTGGAGGCCAGGGACGACCAGGGCCGCGGCAACAGGTAGACCATGTTCTCGTTATTTTGGAGAGTCATGGATTAGTCATGACTTGCCTGGGCAGTCATCAAAGTTGAGCAAATTTTTTAGCATTGAAATCACTGAGTCACATTCCCTGTGTCGTTGTTGTTTGGACTTGTCCGCCTCTCGTCGTCTTCCGCCTCTCATCCCAACTCTTCTGAATGCCTCCAGGAACACCGTGGGCGTGCGGGTGCTGGTCGAGGACGTCAACGACCACCCGCCCATCTTCCTGCAGAGGCGTTACGAGGCCAACCTGCGGGAGAACTCCGAGGCCTTCGAGGAGCCCTTCTTCGTTACCGCCAGAGACGACGACCTCAACGGTAAGGGGGTTGGATGGGAAGCTACCGAAGAAAGGTTGCGAAGGAGAACAAGGGAATTGAGAAAAATCTATAACCTAACTTTTTTATTTATTTACTTTATTTATTTGTTTTTTAGTGTAAAGTAAAGATCATAAAGGATCTTCAAACAAATATAGGACAGTTTGTATAGGTGGTCAAGAGAAATTAGTCCTTGTTTTATAGCAAAGGTAAACATAAAAAAATACTGCTGAACTGGGCACGAGGTAGAAGCTGTCTGTAATTTAGTTTAGCAAGGGCAGAGAACTGCAATTTAACTTACAAATATAGGTAAGACGGGCGAGAATGAATTATAGACAATCTAAGATAAATAGAAGCCAATCAAGTATGCAACTGACAGTTCCCGACAAGTTTGTCAAAAGAAACACCGTGGAACCATTATTAGTTCTTTAGGCTCCGTTCGCTCGTGGTGTTTGTTTTGATGATGTACTCATCCTCTAAATGATGATTAGTAAATGGATTAGAATTGTACTAACGATAAAAACAATATCAGTAGTAATAACAGTATCAACAATAATTATGCTACGCTTATTACATCTTCGGTGTAATAGTTTTGGCATCAGTTTTAGGATCGAGTTTCTTTGATTATGAGTCGTAAATTGATTTGATAGTGTAGCCAAGTGGTCGAAAAGCTAACGAAGGCAAAACTCACCAGATTTGATATGTAATTGTAAAGCGCATTAGATGTGAAAGGTCACGGAGCTAAATGTTAGTTTTATATATTCTATCTATACATCAAGGGCTTCTTCGACTATATAAGGGAGGTATCCACGTAACTATCGCTAGTTTTGGAAATGTGGTCCCCACTTATGAAACTCTGTTGGCCTCCCTGAGGGGTCCAAGGGCCTCGCGTTGAGAACCGTCTTAACATGGCTACCGGTGCTCTTTTTCTCTTTCTCTTTTCCTTTCTATTTTTCTTTTTTTCTTTATTCTTTCTCTTTTCTCTCTTCTTTTTTCTTTCTCTTCTCTATTTCTCTTTTTTTTTCTCGTTATCTTTTTTTCTTTTTCTGTTTCTCTGTTTCTATTCATCAATGCTCTATATGACGGAAAGGTAATTTGACATTTGGAGATTTTGAAAATGAAATATTATAACCGAACTCTTAACGGTCGCCACTGGCGAAGTCCGCGAAAGCCCAGAGTGATCACCCCCTTTAGACGTACCAGTGTGATAGCTCCTCTATAGACGCACAAGGTAACCATTTGCTCACAAACGCTGCTCTCTCTCCCTCCCCACAGGCACCGTCAACCACGAAGTACGGTACTCCATCGTCGGCGGAGACCCGAAAGGGAACTTCTCGATTGACACCATGAAGGGGGAGCTACGGCCGATGGCGCCCCTCGACTACGAGGCCATGGACCAACAGGGCGACATCCGATTCTTCAACCTCACCGTCAAGGTAACGTTGTCAGATTCGTCGACGTTAGAGGAGAGGTGGGTTGGTGTATCCCCTCCCATCGCAGCTCCGGTCCACCCTAGTTCTCGGAAGAGTGGGCCAAGTGCCCAGGTAGACGTGGTAGTTGGGAGAGACGCCTAAGCGAAAAAAGACTTCTGTATAAAGAAAGTGGAAGGCTGGAGAAAGTAAACGAATGAATGAAGTGAGTGAACGGATGAGCTGGTGAGGTGGTGGAGGTATCTAAGCAAGATGGTTGGCGAGAAGGCGAAAATGGAGAGGTGATAATTCCCGGCTTAGTCAGGAGGATGTGTGTGTGGATGATAGGCGAGTTTGTGGCGAACTCTATGACAAGGTCACCTGGTCATCCGCACAGATGAATGAAATTGTTAGCTTGCAGCTGTGATTGAAATTTTATGAAGAACCCTTTGAATGATAATCATTTTCCCAATAAACATCCTTAAGTTACAATTACCTTTTAGTACATTACACTCTAAATGTGTGCGTGTGTGTGAGTGAGTGAGTGAGAGTGAGTAAATGTGATGAGTGAGTGAGTGAGTGGATGAATAGATAAATGATATGAAGTACCTTGATGTGGTAGAGTCAAAACTTAGCCACACACAATTAGAATGCATTCAAGTACCCCTCCTCTTTTGGCACGTTGGGGTTGTTAAGAAAACACTCCAGTGGCAAAGGGTTAAAGAGCAAGAGAGAAGTACATCTTCAAGAATGAAACTAAACCGCATCAGTTACCTTACAGTAGACTCTGATTGTATCAATTCGTGATGATGGAAGTGGTGGAGGAGGCGATCGTGGTGAAAGGGTATCGATGATAATGATGATCATAGTGACAAGTTGTTGTAAGGTAATATTGTACCAGGAGTGGTGATGGTATTAGTACCTAGATTGATTCTGACGACAGCCACAGGCCTGATCCTTTTGTTTATGTTTCTCCGTCTATCCTTTCAACCCTTCTCTCCCATCCGTCCCCCCCCCCCCGACCACATCTCCCTTCATCTCTTTTGTTTCTCCTTTTGAGACGACACCTTTCCATCTTTCTTAATTTCGTCTTTCCTCGCCTTCATCCCTCCTCCTCCTTCTCCCCTCATTTGTTTTGTTTAATTACTTAAGACAAACCTCTTCTTCGGGTTATTTTCCTCAGGCTTACGACCTCGGGGAGCCACCCTTGAGCAATACCGTGCCCGTCGTGGTGTACCTTCAGGACGAGAACGACCACGCCCCTCACTTCGAGAAGGTCCTCTACCGGAAGGCCATACCGGAGGACACGCCCGGAGGGACATCGGTTCTTCAGGTAAGTGTAAAGGGATTATCACACTGGGCTATTTTTTCCTCCGACCTCCGATTAATCGGCGGTACCGCCCACCTCCAGCAACTTTTTCCGCCGTCAAATCCTTATGGCAAACTGTTTTGTTTTCTCGACAGAGATACATATAATGTCATTTGATCTGCTGGAGGAAGATTATTTTCCTCCAGCATATCAGATTCCTTACCGACAGCTGACGGCTGCAAATCTGATCCAACAGTCGGAGGAAAAATAGCCCAGTGTGATAACCCCTTAATCTATGTTGACGTCAGAGTGCGACCACTTCCGTATTTTTTTAGTTTATCCTATCTGTTTATGTATATCTATATACAGTATGTGTGTAATGTATGTGCATATGCAGTATATACCACACACTTTTCTTTTCATTTATTTGTTTATTCAGTCATTTGTTTGTCTATTTATTTTAGATTTCAATTCCTTTGATGAAAGCTCTTGCTCTTCTTTAACTTGTTAGCTCCCACATTATCAGTGAGGGTGGAGGCTGTCATCATGTCTTCCTCCTTCTCATCCTCATCCCCCTTCACCTCCTCCTCTTTGTTCCAGGTCTTCGCCTGGGACCTGGACGGCTCCTCGATCAACGGCCGCGTGGCCTACCGGATCCAGCAGGGCGCCCTGGACAAGTTCGTCATCGACGCCGACACGGGGGAGATCTCGGTGGCGAGCGGTGCCGTCTTGGACCCGGACCGCACGGAGGCCCACACGACCACCTACATCCTGGAAGTCATCGCGCTGGACGGCGGCATCGGCGCGGCGCAACTCCAGGCGCGGACCCTCGTCAACATCACCGTCCTCGATGTCAACAACAAGCGGCCCATCTTCAATCATCTCGACACAGTTCGGTGAGCGAGCACCCAGTGGGCCACTTAACGGCCCGTGTGGACCTTTTAACGGCCCATAGAGTTTGCCCAACGAAGCCTCAAACCGCTAGTGGGAGTTTGATGTATTTTATTCATGTCTCCAGGAGGCTAATGAACAGCAATTCATAAGAAAACAGGTTGAGAACATGTGGCTTAACCCGTTGTTAGTGAGGGATAGGCTAGTGGTCCTCTGGAGGGGCCTCAGGGACGACATTGGGGACACTATTCTCTCCAACGCCCTACCTGTAGGACCACGTTCAAGTGTTCTACACTGGTCTCAGTTTCCACAGTATGAACAAAGAACATGTAAATCTCTCGGGAACAGAGGTAAAAGAATATGTCGTGGAGATGTTAGGTCTTGTGTTGGTGACCACGATCGAATTTTATTTCGCCTCCTTCTTCTTCTTCTTTTTGTCCATACTGACGAAGAACCTCGTTCTTTCCTCCCAGGGTGCGGGAGAACGTCAACGTGGGCCACTACGTCGCTAAGGTGGAGGCCCAGGACTTGGACGCGCGACCCATCCTTCGGTTCTCCCTCGACCCGGCCCACTCCGAGGCGCGGAACGAGGACGGGGCCATAGTCAAGGTACGAAATAACCCCGTCTTATCGAACTGCCCCCGTCTCACCGAACTCCTCTTCAGCTTCTTAGTACGCTTAAAGAGTCCCAAAGGGGTGTTCCCCTCAGCTGGATAAAATCCCCTGGAGTAGACAGAATAAGGAGAGCGAGTAAGGTACTCAAACCAGGACGGGACGTCGAGATGATATTTCTTCCGAATAAAATCACCTGAAGACAACATGGGAGAACATAGGATTCTAAGTTCGGACGGGGCAATGTAGTTATGTTTGTTGCATCCTTAGAGTTTTGGGCTTTACTGATTAAATTTTTCTGCTGCCCTCCATCCATCCATCCATCATTCTGCTCCCTTTCAACCACCATCTCGTTTGCCCCCACCAAGGCACCATACAACTTTATAGCACAGTGATAAGCTTTAACAGCTTATCACTGTGCCTTAAGCCCTAGTCACACCAAGCTTACGACCTGTTTCCGACCACCTTCGACTGAAAATCAAGCGATCGGTCGGCGACACAAAACCTATGCAAGAAATTGAAGTGGAAAAAGTCAATGTGGTTGATAAAATGAAAGTCTATGTACTGGAAACTATTCAGTATGTGTTGTAATGTATCTATTTATCGATCTATCTATTTATCTATCTTATTACCGACTACCAGCGACTTCCAAAGTTTACCTGCAACTGGCCGATGACCACCTGGTTGCCTGTGGTCGGAAACAGGTCGTGAGCTTTGTGTGACTGGGCCCTTAGTCTACTCACATATCATCTTTTCCTCTCGAACCTTTTCCCACTCTGCCCACAGTGACCACGTCTCGCCGACATACATACATACATACAGCCGTGGTCACATTCGGCCGGGGCACATTGTTTTCCCCCTCACTCCCCCCCCCCATTCCGCCTTTCAGGGATTCCAGAACTAGTCAGGACAATAGCCCAATGCTGAGACTACATGACTATAGTTCCACACTTTTCTTGTTAACAGGAGACCGAGTACAACTACACGTCCGCTTTCCAAATCGATCCGATCGACGGAGTCGTCCGGACGGAGAGAGGTCTGGATCGGGAGAAGGTCGAAGTTCTTCGTCTCGCCGTCGTCTGCGAGGACTTGGGTAAGGATGAGATGTGCCGGGTTGTCCGAGCAGTGAAGGACCAACTTGGGTGTATAAGACATCCCCGTATAGTTCATGGACCAGTGTCATGCAGTCCATTCTTTTTGAGAGTTTTAGTGACGCCTCTATGGTGTCATTATCTCATGATTGGAGACTTAACCTCCATTCAAAATAGCATGTTGGTCACTTTTAACTTCTGCTATCCCTCCTTTCTGCTATCTATTCTATCTATATCTATACACCAAGGGTTTCCCCCCCTTATAAGGGAGGTAGCCAAATCAGAGGCACGTACCTATTCCCACCCATTTCACTCTCCTCCGACCCCCTTTTCACCCCTCCCATCTTAGCTCCTCATGGATGATGGGTCATCCCTGCATCCGCCAACTGCCCTATCTGCTGCCTGTCTTAACCTCTTCAACTCGAGTCAAATTTTCGTGGTCAGCATTAGCTGCCTGATGTACAATAATCCATCACAATACTCGCATTATGAAATATAAAGCTACAGCTGTATTACTCGTTCCCTTTCACTCTGAATGTTAATAACCACAGACAATATGATCAGGCCAATTCACAGAACATGGGGGTTCACTCAGGTACAACTATAAAATAAATATAATAAAGATGCCAACGCCATCATCCTCATATACCCCCAATTGCTCCTCATGACGCCTACGTATACGTCATATTATCGAAGGGTAAAATTTTTATCTTTGACTCCACCTCTTCGACGCGACATTGCCCCCAAGACAGTCGGCGCCGAAATACAAATACTGTTTATCCATCGCCCCCCAAAGTTTTGATAAGGGAACGCCATTCTGAGGTTTTACTATTCCCACAAGTTCCGACTCTGAACCTTGTGTGTGAGGGACGGGTATGCATAACATTAACCTTTGATACAAAGATACATTACTGAGGAAAAAAGAATGTATCATACGGAACATCACATACTTCAATCCTTTTCTTCGGGTTTGCTAAACTATTCGTTGATGCTTTCGCCTTTCATTTTATTTTCCCTTGTGCATTTTTAAGTTTCTAAAATTTGGTTTTCTGATTAATGTTTCTAGGAGCTGAAACAGGCCCGCAGACGGCGACGACGACGCTGACTGTCATCGTGGAGGACAGCAACGACAATGATCCTCAGTTCCGGAAGTCCTTCTACCGGAGAAACGTGGCCGAGAACGCCAAGTCAGGAACGACGATCGTCAATGTGGTTGCAGACGACGTCGACAAGAATCGAAGTATCACGTATTTGCTAGAGGTGAGATTTTTCTTTATTTATTTATTTTATTTCGTGTTTATTTTTAGTCTGTGTATAAATAGGCTTCTCCCTTATTAGGGAGGTAGCTAGCTAAGACATACACTCGCCCCCACCCTTAGTTCTATTTACTTCTTTTATTTAACTATTTACGTATCAATTATGCTAAATCTGGCTTCGTTATGGACAAAAAGGTCCTCTGTTGGTATGTTTTTATTCTATAATTGTAACGTATTGAAATACTATACTGTGTTAATCCTTGTTGACAAGGGGCAAGTATAGTAGCCGCTAGTGTTAGCTGCAAGTTAACTTACTTAAGGGCAAGAAAGTGTTTACACTAGGATAGTTTGGAGGCAAGTTGACTGATTTTCCCTTGACATTGGGCAAGTAGAGGGCTAGTTTACAAGTAACTAGCACTAGCGACTTAGTAACTAGCCTCGCGTCAACGATGCTATACTCGAAACTAACGTAACAACCCTTCGACATCAACCAGGGAGTCTCGGAGATACACCGGCTGATCCACCTCGACACGGAAACCGGGGAAGTTGTTGTGGCTGACCGGGTCGACCGGGAGAAGTTCCCGTGGCTCAACTTCACCATCAGGGCCGAGGATTCTGGAGTGCCCCCGAGGTCCAGTGTGGTCGACGTCTTCGTTCAGGTAAGGTGACGAGGTGCAAGACGCTCTCCTCTTCTGTGTCGTGACGTCATGTCGTTTGTTGTGATGTCGTCGCTTGGGCCGCACTGGAATGGAAAGCGTTTCTGTTTTTATCTTTAATATAATCTTAAGGTTACGGTGATAACGATAGTACTGATTGTAATGATGTACAAATTACCCCCCGCCTACCAAGTCCACTATTAGTAATAAAATAATGATTACCATTAACCAGTTCCTTTAAAACGGCGATCAGGAAAGTCACAAGACGAAATAACCTTATAAAAAGTCCACTAGAATAATTCCAAAGAAGAAAGAAAAGAGGTAAAATGTAATAGATATATTTTAGAAGCTGCGCATTGCGATTCGAACCCTGACTTGTACGGACATAACCGCGAAACCAAGACGCTAGTTACCGAGCCGTGAACAACGATACAGTTAAGGACCAATATGTTTTACATTCTCGAATATTTCTCGCAACAGGTGATTGACGAGAACGACAACAATCCGGTGTTCGTCCAAGCGCCCTCGAACTTGACAGTTCGAGAAGACACGCCCCCTGGGACCAAGGTCGTCACCGTCGAAGCCAGAGACGCCGACGAAGGAGACTTCGGCAAGATCTCCTACTTGCTGGACAGGAGGTCTTCGCACGGGAAGTTCAAGGTGGGGGAGTCTTCCGGTTCCTCAATGTGGTGCTGAATGTCTTGTCTCTCCTCCTCTCCACCCCGCCTTCGGCGTGCGGGTGCGCACACACACACACACACACACACACACACACACACACACACACACACACACACACACACACACACACACACACACACACACACACACCTACTTACTATCTTGCTCACACACACCTCTATCGATATATTTACTCAGGTCACAACAGAACTATATCAAATGGCATTGATTTTTAATTTAGATACTGGATTCTCTTTTTCCTGCAGGTAGCCATTTTGTTTCTACCTGACAGTTATTCCACAGGGATCGAAAGGTCTCCTGTCGCTATGCTTTATTGTTGAAACTCGTTGTATGTATATATATATATATATATATATATATATATATATATGAATATATATATATATATATATATATATATATATATTTTTTTTTTTTTTTTTTTTTTTTTTTTTTTTTTTTTTTTTTTTTTTTTTTTTTTTTTTTTTTTTTTTTTTTTTTTTTTTTTTCCACATGACCTTTTCAAATGGCCGTCTTCCCTCCTCCAGATCGATCCGGACACGGGCGAAGTGAGCGTGGCCTCGCCCTTGAACCGCGAGGACACGGAGTCCTTCGACCTCATCATCGAAGCCTGGGACAACTACCAGTTCGGCTATTCCTCCGGGGAGTCCAGGAACGCCTTTACGCACATATTGTAAGTTGAAGTACCCACCATTACACACACGCGCACACAGACGCACACACACACACACACTTGAAACAAACTGGACGAAACAGTATTTTATGCAAAAACCATTCACGATTTTAAAAGCAAACTAGACACTGCGAGATACAAAGGCGGGACACCACGAGCGTAGTTCCCCTTTCCGTAAAATGCAATTAGGTAAATACACTTACACACACACACACACTTGAAACAAACTGGACGAAACAGTATTTTATGCAAAAACCATTCACGATTTTAATAGCAAACTAGACACTGCGAGATACAAAGGCGGGATACCACGAGCATAGCTCCCCTTTCCGTAAAATGCAATTAGGTAAATACACACACACACAAACACACAAACACAAACACACTTGTGGGCGAAACAGTTCATGCAAAAACCATTCACGATTTTAAGAGCAAACTAGACACTGCGAGATAGACACAACGAGACTACAATTTTTTAGTAATTCAACTATTCATATTTTATTTACTTAACCAGATCATTTACTTATCTATTCATTCATTTATTCAATTACTTTTTTTGTACTTCTTTCTTTAGTATTCGCATTGAGGACATCAATGACGAGATTCCAGTGTTCGAATCCCGTAACGACTGCGCAACGGTCAACGAATTTCACGAGGCGAGGGAAGTCATTGTCGAAGTCCGGGCCACGGACGCCGACGATCCGGACACGCCGAACGGAAAACTACGCTTCACCATCGAACACGGCAATGAGCTGGGTAAGTATAGGACAGTGAATGGGGGAATAGATAGATGAATACACGAAAGAATAAAGGGATAAATGAAGAAATAGATTATTGTCGGCTCGATTATTTTTTCGTGTTTTATTCCCTGCAGTTCAGAGCTTCGACATACAAAAAGTGCACGTCTTTAAGAAATATTTTCAAATAGTTTATTATAATGAGAAGTCAAGAGAAACAAGTCGCCTAGGTCGTGCTAGTAGTAGTAGTAGTAGTAGTAGCAGTAGTAGTTGTAGAAGTAGTAGCAGTTGTAATAGCAGCAGCAGTAGTAGTAGTAGAAGTAGTAGCAGCAGCAGTAGTAGCAGCAGCAGCAGTAGTAGTAGCAGCAGCAGTAGTAGTAGCAGCAGCAGCAGTACTAGTAGCAGCAGCAGTACTAGTAGCAGCAGCAGTAGTAGTAGTAGTAGTAGTAGTAGTAGCAGCAGCAGCAGGAGTGGGAGGAAGAATGGGAATGATCGCCGGTTTCTAGGTCTTAGGTAAAAATGTGGAGGAAAAATTGTCCTAATTGATCCTGGAACCGTCCCAAATACAGAGTGCCAACCCATTGGGGCTGCACCACCAGATGGAGACGAGGATGTTGGTATGTTTCGAAGACAAACGATAGGGAGGCTATTCCCTCCGACGCCTATCCCACAGTACCACCACCAATCGGAAATACCCGTCTTCGATATCTATTACCTGATTTCCAGTGCATTCAGCTTTTGAGCGTTTCTGTTCTTTCTCCACGGCAGATCTCTTCGAGATCCGAAACATCGACACGACGTCGGCTCACATCTTCGCGGCGAGACCCCTGGTGGGTCAGTACGGGAACTACACGCTCATGGTGCAGGCCAAGGACCAGGGGTTCCCGCCCAACACGGCCGTCGAGCCCTTCAGCATCTGTGTAACGGATTTTAACGACCACGCACCCAGATTCGTTTCCCCGTCGGTAAACCTGACCATTCGCGTCCCCGAGGTGGGTCGTTGCTCCACATTTTGATTTTTTTTTTTTTTATATGAGAAATGGTGTTGGAGAGGGAAAAAATGACCGCTTTGTGTTTGTGTACCCACGGTGATGGCGGGATTCCAGCGGGTCGACCCATAAATCTTTTATTCGTTTATTTAATTATCTTTTTCTTTTTTATGGGAACTGGTGTTGGAGAGGGAAAGAATGACCGCTTCACGTTTGTACACCCACGGCAGGATTCCAGCAAGCCCCGTGGCGTGGGACAAACCATAAATATTTCGACGCCGCCAAAAAATTGCCCACTCCTGCGTCATTATATCTTTTGCACTCGATTGACTGTCTTCATGTCGTGGACACACAGGCAATTTTGGTGTCTGGTTTCTGTCTTGCTCTTGTCAGCTTGGAAGGAAATGTTACGCGGATCAACTTCAGGGATGTCTGTGGTTGAAATTTTGATTAAAAAACCCTTTAAGTCCAACCCCATGATAAGAGGAAAGGCCTTTTGGAACATGTATGTATGTGGGTATTGTATATGTATGCATTTATTTATTTATTATTTGCATTATAGTTTTTATTCATTTATCATTAATATGATTTTTTCGCATCCGACCTAGATATGGACCAAAAGGTCTCCTGTCGGCATGCTCCGCCTTTGTAATCTCCAGGGGATGGTTAACAATGCCCTTACGGAGCTCTTACACGCTTTTCCAGAACGCCACGGTGGGGAGTGTCTGTGGTTGAAAATTTGATTAAAAAACCTCTTTAAGGTCAATCCCATAATAAGAGGAAAGGCCTTTTGGAACATGTATGTATGTAATGTATGTGGGTATTGTATACGTATGCATCTCCAAGGGATGGTCAACAATGCTCTTACACGCTCTTCCAGAACGCCACGGTGGGGAGCATGGTGATCCAGGTCAAAGCCATCGACGACGACATCGGGATCAACGGCGCCGTTCGGTACCGGATCAAGAAGGACGCCGCGGGGAACTGGAACTCCTTTGCCATCGACCAGGTGACGGGCACCGTCACGCTGACCAAGCCCCTGGACAGGGAGCGACAGAAGCTCTACGAGGTAAGGCCCAGAGAAAACGTCGAGGACGAATTGGCACCCGCCGACTGCGGCCTCCCGGGGAAGATTTTTTTTTTTTTCCACAAAATGGTGGGGGGACCACTCAATTGATAAGATATATACAAATTAAATATCATTAATAATTAAGGGACTGATCACGAGTATACGCAAGTTGGGTTTTCGCGAGTGTGAATGTGCGTGTTCTTTTGTTCGTGTGCATGCGTGTGTGTGTTTTTATGCGTGTGAATGTGTGTGTGTGTGTTCGTGTGCATACATGTGTGTGTTCGTGTGCATGCATGTGTGTGTTCGTGTGCATACGTGTGTGTGTTTGCACGTGTGTGTATATGTGTGTGTGCGTGCGCACGCGTGTGTGTGTGAGAGAGGTTGTGTATGAGAGTGCGCATGTGTAAGCGTGCATGCTCAGTATTTCGCTGCTTGAACACGCGGTCGACGAGGAGTTCCCTGGAATTCCCTGGAGTTCCAGGAGAAGAGGACATACACAGAACACGTAACCAACCACATGCCCAGGGACGAAAAGTAAAAATCTTTGGCAAGTTTGCCTTTTCACCAAAGTGTTTGTTTTGGTGAAGATGAGGAGGAAGGTTTTGGGAGCCGGGAAAAAATATATTGTACTTCAGTCGCGAATTTTTCGTCTCCAGATTCGCGTCGAGGCCTACGACCAAGGCATGCCCACGCCCCTCAGCAGTGACCTCGACTTGACCATCTACGTCCGCAACGTCAACGACTACGAGCCACAGTTCCTCAAGGACCAAGAATTCGTCAACTTTACCGGTAAGGGAGGTCCTCGTGATCTGTCAGTTCGAGTTCACTCATTGGTGTGTCTAATGGTTGTGAAGCTTACAGAGACCCAGTGGCCAGCCCCCCCCCCCCCAACTGAAATGAGTAAATTAAGAAATTAAAACACTCATTGAAATCATTTTATTAAGTGGAATTTTTAATTGCCAGGGCTAAAGATTTGTCAGCCATCAGTGCTAGCCCAACCATTAACCCCCTCCCCTTCTGAAATGAGGATAATATATGTGTATTATCATATTACTATTAGCCCCCCCCAAAAAAAATTTGCTCAGCCCCCCCTTAGCCTCCCCAACTAAAAATTCCTGGCGCCGCCGCTGCAGAGACCGCTTCCAAAGGAACTGATTTGTGATCTTTTGAGGAAGAAAAATTAAACGTCTGGTTTGCTCCTTGGGTGTAAAATTAATTCAAACCTCCCATTTTTTTCTCTCTCTTTGATATTATATAATTGTTTTGTCCTGGCAAGCTCCATGGTTCAGGATCTCGTCTAAATGAAATCGTGAAGTAGTTCTTGAAACACGCTGAACGGTCCGATCCTCGTATGAACACAGCCATCTAGCGTTTGTCGGCTCGAAATCTATAAAATGTATCGCATCATTGATGAGGTTAATAATTCGGAGAAGGCTTGTGCTGTGCCTCTTTTTGAAGGACCCGTTATATATATATATATATATATATATATATATATATATATATATATATATATATATATATATATATATATATATATACACACACACACACACACACCTATACACACAAACTCGCCCTCTTCTATGTAACTTCAAATCGTTCTCACTCCTGCATCTCTCGCTCACGTAGCAAAAAATAGATAAAAGTAGATTAGATGATAAATGAATAGATGTACCAAAAGCCATCTTCCTCCTAATGATGAATAAATAAAAATAAAATAAGATGAAAACAATAATACCGTATATACTTGCGCATTGATTATAAACACCTTAAAACATACGAAAGTGTTGGAAAATAGAATATCTTACGATTTTATTGTAATTGATATATGATTTTCTAGTAGCAATAGTTCAGTTTAAAGCAGCAATTCGGTAGGAACCTTTGATATATATATTTTGTGCATACAAAAGGCTTGAAAAGCTTTCCGATGCATATTGTGCCAACACCACTGAAATTCCATGTCATCGTCACATTGAAATCGCCAATTCTTGTTCGGTGACGGAGTAGTGCTGTCCCTCATTAATGTCGAGTGGATAGGTCGCAACCCAGATTTTGGCGAAATATTTAGTTAAAAAAGTGTACGACCTCTACGCGAGTATATACGGTAAATAATAAATAAATGAATAGATATACCAAATGGCACCTTCCCCCCTAATGATGAATAAATAAAGTAAAATAAGATAAAAATGAATTAATGGTAAGTGATGATAACTCGCAGCAGATGTAAGAGACGTAATTAAAGAGCGAAAGAGGTGAGAGCCTTCTTACGAAAGAGAAACCAAACAATGTCCCCGTCTGTTCTCTCTTCCTGTCTCTCCTTTCAAAGTCTTCTTTCGCCCGTAACCTCTCTTAACCCTTTACGTTAAGAGAGAGGGTGGAGGGGACTGGAGTATGTAGGGGATGGAATGGGTGGGAGTGGTTTCTATGCCTTTTTCTTTTTGGCTACCCCCCGTGTAAGGGGGGGAAAGCCTTTGGTATATGTATGTATATGTAAAGCTACTGCAGAAGCTGTAAGACCCTTCCACGTTCCTCCACAGAGCACAAGACACCCGGAGCAGAACGATATCGACTTCTGGACACGGTCGACCGCGACGACCTCGACGAGGAAGAGAACGCCTCGCAAGTCTGCTACTTCCTGGTCGGGGGGGACATCCAGGGCGCCTTCCACATCGACCCCTTCAGCCACGAACTCATGGTCAGCCACGAAGTGGTCTTCGCTTTCCTGCTGGGGATATGCAAACACAAAGTTGATAGTTGTACGGCTAAATATCTATGTGACTTGTTCTACGGAGGTACCTGGGTCCCGGGGAGAAATTAACGGGACGTTTTTGTCCTGATTTCAGACCGCGAAGGAGCTGGACCGCGAGGCACAGTCGAGGTACACGCTCTTGGTCAAAGCCACGGAGGACTGCCTGACTCGACCCGAGCCCATCTCCTTCTTCGACTCGACGGACGACACCCTCCTCAAGGTCATCGTCGGGGTCAAGGACGTGAACGACAACCCGCCGAGGTTCACTCGGAAGGAGTTCACGGGAGGCATCACCACCGAGTCCGACTTCGGCCTCGAGGTGATGAGGATCACGGTAGGTGTTCCTCTCGTCCTCGGAGGGGAGCTCAGCATTTTTTTTTTTTTCTCTAAATTTGTTGGGGGGTAGCCCAGTGGTACCGTGTAAGACTCATGATCAGGTGGTCGTGAGTTCGATTCCCGGTACCCGCTGCGTGCTTCTTGGGTTGGTTCCTGATAGCCCTGGCTAAGCGGGGAATCGGCAAAAAAAAAAAAAGTTTGCCGGAACTTCCAGGGCTTGCCCTACTAAGGGTTTCTCACTTCCCACTTCTTGGGAATGGGATGATGAGTTTTTCTGGTGAGAGTTGGGTGAGGGGGCGCTTCCATCTGTCTTGAATTTCTGCTAGATAGAATGATGCGGGATGATGGGTATTGGAAAAAAATGTAGAAGGATGGGAGAGGTCCCTTGAAGAAAAAAAAAATTAATAATAATAATAATAAGCAGATTGGGAAGGAAGGGAGAGAAAAAGCGAAAGAAAATATGTAGGGAATGGCATGATGGATGTCGGGAAGGAAAATGGGATGAGAAGGGGAATGGGGTAAGAGATTAGAGAACGTTTCAGTTCTGCCATGTTTGCCTTTGTCATTCCATCGTGGCGTAAACAACTTTATCAAAATAAATATCATGTATGGACGGAGTTTTTATAATTACGACATTTCGCTTGTTACACCATATTACAAAGGAGGGAGGTGCCGGCAGGAGACCTTTTGGTCCATAACTAGGTCGGATGCGGAAAAAAATTATAATGATGAATAAATAAAAGAAAAATAAATACAAATTACAATAATATAAATAATAACAAATAAAACAAATAAATGCATGTCTGTGAATGTATAGGAAGATACAGTGAGTTAGCAACTGACAATTTCATACATTAACGACTTTCTCCATTTGGATCGCCAGGCCATCGACCTCGACTCTGAAGAAAACTCTCGACTTCGGTACTACATGGCAGGACCCGTGCAGGAGACGCTGACCGAAGGCCTCGACAACATCCGTCGATCTCCGTTCGTCATCGACCCCGTCACCGGAGTCGTCAAACTCAACTTCGACCCCCAGAAAGGGATGAAGGGATACTTCGACTTCCAGGTGACGAGGAGTCTCAAGATGTCAGTCAGTGGTGATGCTGGCAGGGTGAAGGGGGTATCACACCGGGCTATTTTTCCTCCCACATCCTACCTCCAACCTCCAACTAGAATATGACTTCACTCACATAAAATCTAGACTTCTCTAAGAACATTTCAACCCTATGTCTAACATTCGTATAGGGCTTACATACTCTTAGTTCTCTTCCTCTCAGACTTCCTCGCTCCTCCGTCAACTTCCTTGACCACTTGTCTGCTTTTCCTCTCACCATCACTTCCTCCTACTCCTCCCCTTCCACCTCTTCCTCCTCCTTTCACCCGGTGATCTTAGGAAGCCCCACGCCAAACCAACACCCACACCACATCATTGTTTATTTTTTTGTAGAGAACCGATGCCAACCACTATGGGGCTGCGGGTTTTCCACTTAGTGAAACTCGAGGTAACATTGTCATTCCCCCGCCATCGCCAACTCATTTCAACCGCTTCCTCTGCTCCTGTCTTTGTCATTTCGTTCTCATTTTCTGCCACCCCTTTCCCCTCATTGTTCTCCCTCCTCTCATCCCACTTCGACAAACCGTCAACGTCTTTCCTCCATTCCCCCCCACAGGTGTACGTGAACGACACCGACGGCAACAGCGACTTCGCGCGTGTCTTCATCTATCTACTTCGGGAGGACCAGCGAGTTCGATTCGTCCTTCGGCAGACTCCAGACGAGGTATTCATGGGCGTCTGACCTTCAAACTCCTTTCGAGGTTTACAACCAGAAAGCCCGAGGTTGTCCTTCGGGGCCTGGAAGCCGGAGAAGGAGTTTGGAGGAGTTTTGTGATGAGGAGGAGTTTGAAGAGGAGTTAATGTGACTCTCTGTGGAGTCTGAGAAAGACATTCAAGTCGTTGTCACAAGATGTGTATCACGATGACCATATTTTCACACCGATTCCTCTTTTGATTAAATATAATTCGTCAAATCAACTTCGGATATAGCTCAATTTTATTTAAATACATACTTTCATAGACACGTTTAGATTTAATCAGGAATGTATTCTCATTTAAAATAAGGGTGTGCCGGTTAATCTGCAAGAATCGGCACTTTTTTGGTGAATCGGCATCGTCATCGGCAAAATATTGCCGATTCACCAAAAAATGCCGATTAATCAGCACACCCGTAATTCAAAACAGTTACTTTTCAAGTTTTCGGACGACATATCTCGGTGTAAACAATTATGTTCTCTGATTTCTAAACAGTACGGATTAGTACGAGTAAAACTCGTTTAAAATGCATGACATGTACGTGCAATACATCTTACTATAGAACCCATAAGTGTGAATAAGCTCCTTCTCATTAATATAAAGTCCTTCGGGTCTATGGCGCCGCAGGTCCGCGACCAAATCGAGTATTTCCGTGACTATCTCGGGAACGTCACTGGCGCCATCGTCAACGTCGACGACTTCAAGGTCCACGAGAACCGCGACGGAACCGTCGACAAGACCAAAACAGACCTGTACCTCCACCTGGTCGACCGACAGGACAACTCCGTGCTCGACGTCAACCAGGTCCTCACCATGCTCGACCAAAATGTGGAGATACTCGACCCGCTCTTTAAGGTCAGTAAGACGGGAGTGGTCGGGGACATTGATTAACGAATCAATTAATTAATTACTTGTTTATTTTCTATCTGTATACCAAGGGCTTCTTTCCCCTTATAAGGAAGGTAGCCATTGTTAATGGAGAACCTGCAGCCTCACAGTGATTGACAACAGGTCTTTGGATACTCCCATGAGTCGTTGTACCATTGTCTGTGTTTCATTAGTGCGGGAGTATTTCTACACCACCAACTGAAAGTGTCAGGAAGAGGGGATCAGTCGCAGGTTTCAGCTTACCATATGTGAAAAAAGGTGTAAGAAATACGGTTGAAGTTGATGGATGAGAGAGATTTTGGGTTCAGTCTGGAGATCAAGTGTCAGCCCTTCAGGGTTGCACCTCCTGAGGAAGGCGAGGGTGGGTTGACGGGTTTAGAAAATGGGGGGCAGCTTCACTGTCCATCTTGCAGGACCACAAACAAGCAGGTACCAGTCATTGATCCCCATTCAAGGATGTAGGCTTGGGGGTGTAAATTTGTAGGAAGGAGGAACTACTGGTGGTATTCTTAAAAAAATTCTTTCCCTTCCAAGGATTTATATAAGGAAAGATTTATGTAAAGAAATCATTTTCTTAAGAATACCACCGTAAGAGTGTTACAGTGGTATTCTTAAAAAGAATTTTTCCTTATATAAATCTTGTCCTTTGAAGGATTTATATAAGGAAAATGATTTTTTAAAGAATACCACCATAAGTCAGTGGCTCAGTTGGAAGATAAATTGCAGCTGTATTCTTCCCTTGGGCCTTACTTCCTTCATCGAAGCGGCACCGCCTCACCAGACAACAGACACCCCCCTTTACTGAAGTCACACCTTCCTGTCCCTTCTACAGGAGCTGAACGTGCTGGACACCCAGCGAGCAGAACTGGTGGTAGCTGGTGTGGCCGAAGACGATCTCCTCTTCATGTGGCTGGTGGGAGTCATCGTCTTCCTGACGCTGGTCTTGGTGGTCACGGTGGCCCTGTGCCTCTCGCAGCGAGCCCGATACGTCAGGCAACTCAAGGCTGCCACAGCCACAGCTTTCGGTGAGCATCTTCAGTCTTGTCAACTGTTCTCCACACTATGCGTCCCTTTCCCTGCACTCGTCCTGTTTTCCTTAGGATTCATCAAAACCTACACATGATTTTATCCTCGTGTATCCCAGAATAAAAGGAAGAGTGCAGAGCATCCTTGACTTATGAGTGAGTTAGGTTTCAGAGGCTTTTTCTAAGTCAAAAATTGTATGTATGGTATGGAGTGTACTATTGTACAATTTAAATGTATACTGTACTTACTTTAGTGTCCTACTAAAGAAATGTGCAGTTAAAATGAAATATGAGAACACATACAAACACTCACATGCATACACGTATATGCATGTATGCATACAAGTATATGCATGTACGTACATACATACTATATATATATATATATATATATATATATATATATATGTATATATATATGTATATATATATATATATATATATATATATATATAAAATGAAAGGGTGAAGAAATAACATGGTAACTTTGATTAAATAAAGGAAAATAAATTAAAGTTTGAACCATAGGAAATTATGCTTCAGTTGGTAACTTTGAATAAATGAATGGAATGTAAATGAAATTCATGTTTGAATGGAAGAGGATTATGTGTGCCAGTAGGGTGTCAGTGCATAGCACATCCTCTTTCTCCCTGGACACATTAGGCGAGTTGTTGCTTTTGATCCAAGCAAGGTGATGGGGAATAGGGTGACCCCTCATCCCTAAGAGGAGGTGGTTGTTTGTGTTATGATGAGGATGCATACTTTGACTCTCCCCCTCCCCCCCAGGGGGGCTGCCATAGCCAGGTCTAAATCAAAGCAAGAGGAAGTACAGAATTGTTATTTTGTATTTGAAATCAAGCACAATATAAAATTTTACAATAAGCTCACAAAGGAAATACTGTACAGAATTGTTATTTTGTATCTAAAATCAAAACTCGGAAAAAATTTTTTACAGTAAGGTCATAAATCTCGAAGCACAATAGAAAAAAAAAATGTGTGAACTGATTCCTTTTATTAGCAACTCCCATCCCATTCTTATAGATATGGAAACGGTCCTCTGTAAACATTGTATAGGTGCAGGAGAAATCACAGACTTGTGATTTTAAGTATGTGGAAACCACAAAGGAAAACAATTAAATATAAACTGAACGATTTTGTCTATTCAGACATCTTCAAGGTGATCCTAAAGATGCCTTAATACATGAAAGCACTCGGTCCATGATTTATTATTTTCTTGTGTGGTTTTCCACATGTATATAGGTGATACGCTAAGCGTTATTTAGTCCCAGTTATCTTTATATATGTACACGTATACTTGTATGTTCGTATGTCATCTTGACCTTCACTGTGTAATAACTCTTATCCTTCCCCTTCCCCTGCCTAACCACTCCCACCTGTTACTAACCAAAGCTCCGTTCCGCAACTAGCCAGCGCTCATCTCACGAAACAAGCCATTGCTCTGAATCTCCGAGTTAACAACCCTGACCCTTTCTCTCTTTGCTACGCTCCCTAAACTAGCCACCGGTACCCTGTCCTAATTAACCGGTCTTACGCTTAGGGTCACTCTGTACGGGTCCTCCCTCTTTGATTAACCGTGGTTTTCCGTTGGTGAGCAGAAGCCCCCCTTCTCGCCTCTCCTGCACCAAACCAGAATCCTCTCCCTGCACTAACCACAATCACTCCTCCCGGTCCTGCTCCAGTGGGCTCCCACGACCCGGGCATCAACCGGACTTCGTCGGCAGTGCCGAACACCAACATTCACAGCGTCGAGGGGTCCAACCCCATCTGGATGTCGGGCTTCGACAACGAATGGTTCAAGGACGAGGACACCCTCAGGTACCAGCAGTTCGTGTGAGTTGGCACCCGCCTTTGTTGCGTGGCTTTTGTTTTGTTCTTTTGTGTCTTATATATGTTTTGTTGCATTTTGTTGGTGTTGTCACAGTAGGAATTTCTTGTTTCAGTTTGTTATATATGTTCAAGTGAGCGCTTTTGGACTTTTTGCATTTGTATCTGTAATGCCACATAACTTTTCTTTATGTTACACTAGCCTTCCTGCCTTGTCCGAGGACGTGTTTGTAAAGCTGCATTTCGTTTGCACAGCGCATTTCATCTCACTCTGACATCTCCTCCTCTCCCTTTCCTCACACCTCTCACTGGTTTCATCCCCACAACCTTACTCCACCCTTTCAATCCGTCACTGTCACTCACTCACTTTAAACCTACGTGCAATCCTACATAAAACGTTGCTGTCATTATGCCTGATGGTTGCGGCACACTAGGCTACCATGCTACTACTCTTTGCTACTTTGTTTGAGTAGAAATAACTTCAGTTGCAATATTCTAGACTTCCATAAGAATAGTTCAACAATGTGTCTAACATTCATATAGGTTTAATCTCTCTTAGTTCATCATTCAATTTCTCACTATGGTGCAAGAGTATTTTGTCATTTGGAAAGCTGAAAAACGAAAAATCATAACAGAAGTCACTACTCAAATGAAGTAACAAAAGCAAATAGCACACAAGTGAGAAATACCTAGTGTGCTGCCACCTTGATTTGCAAGATGGTTGACTTCATGTTTAATGGGGTTTCTCATGTCCCACAGCCACCCAAGTGAGGGAGGAGATAGTCTGGATGACAACGCGGTTGACACGTCACTCTCCCCCCGAGGAGACCGGGACGTCTCCTACATCACAAACTCCAGCGTGCCAAACCCACTGTCCAGGTAAGCACCAGAAGGATTGAATACCCAAGAAACTTTGGTGGTTATTATGGGGGCTACAGGTTTCTTGTTTGCAAAACATGAGTAAACAGTTATCCTTATCAATAATGATATTAGTCCTTCATTGGTGAAGATGACCATGACTTTGGCTCGAATAAAGTGAGTTGCGCAGTGCTGGTGGCCTCTCTCTCGTCCCTACCTATCTTGATCCAGTGGCAAGGCAGGGTCAAGATGACTGGTAATAGGTTGGGATGCAGCGGATAGTAAACATCGTTTTCATTATTACAGACATACTTAGTCCTCACCTAAAATCTGCTGATTTAAACTTAAATCGTTACTCCTTCCTCTGTCTTTCTCCACATTTTTTTAGACGTTTAAGTTTATCTCGAATAATTCTTTTCATTGCAAATGTAAACTTTACAAATCTTCTATTTGTGTTGGGGAATGATACCTTAAGGGAGGGGATCAGTTTCTGTTGATTAATCTCTTCCGCTGTGATGAAGCATTTTGACATGATTCTGACTACCTCCAGGCGACTTCATTCATCATAGGGTTGCCAGTGTTTCTTAACTTGGGGTGCTGAAATCAATTTCAAGGGTGAGAGAAAAAAGATATCTCGTTTATTCCTCAGTTACAGTAGAAATCCCCCATGACGTCTCTTTGCCCTACTTTCTTGCGCTTTTCCTCCCTCCCTCTCCCTGGTCTCCGTAACAGAGGAGGTTAGCCAAGACAGGCTATGACACATTCGCCTCTGAAGAACTGGTACGAGATAGCCTGATGGTAATCAAAATGAAAGAGCAACTGCCATCCCACCTATACAGGTGGGACCTAATGAGTACAGAGAGGAATTTTCCTCAGCTGAGTAGAACCATGTGACATGAATCAAAACATTATTTAAGTTGGAAGAAAGGGCTTGGAGGGTCAATGGAGGTGGCTTTTACAATTTGTAATATACAAACACCTGCACTTGGGAATTAGCGCTAAATATCTTGCAGTCAGTCAGTAGTTTAGGAACTAATTCCCACACATCACCCCATTCTTTGTCTCTTCTGTCTCTCTCTCTCTCTCTTGCTCTCTCTCTCTCCCTTTCCCTTACTCCTTCTCATTCTTTCTCTGTCTCTTCGCCATGTCTTCCCCACAGCAGTCGGATATCATGGGAGAAGAGAGGACTTTAGTAAGGTATGTTGTGTTGTATACAACTTTTTTTTTTAGGTGAGGGGTCATTTGCTTTTTTGTTTTTCATTCCCCTCTGGACAGCAGTACAGCTCGGCAACCACCTGCACATCTGTGCAGTTCTTTTTAACCACTTCCATACGGTGATGCCTACGTAGGCGTCATGAGGAGCAAATGGGTATGCGATGATGCCGACGTCGGCGTCTTGATCATATTTATTGTAGTCGTACTTACGTAACCTCCATTATCTCTAAACTGGCTTCATCATATTTTCTATGTTTATCAAAATTCACTGGTGAAAGAGAATGAACGATTGAGCACTGACTATTTTTTATAATGTGATTATTATGACGCAACATCTCACGTCGGGCAGCTAATGCTGCCAGACGTGCGATGTGCCCCGGAGTGAAGAGGTTAAGATCCATCCTATTCACTTCACATGGGAAGGGGCTAGAGAAAGTCTAAGTATAGGCTTTCCCACCATTAAAAATGTATATTTTCATCATGTTCAAAGAACATTCTTCTTTCCTCCGCATGGTGAAAGTTGAATACTCATGCAAAAGATCCCTATAAACAGATAAATGGTTGTTTTCCTAGTTACAGTGGGAAGTGAGGTAAATTCTGAACTTTATTTGGTTTTGTAAGTTTTGTTAATAATAGTTGAAAGCACCTCCTGGATGACGGGTCATCCCTGCACCCTGCCCACCGCCCTGGGTCAGAAGCAGTGTCGCAGGACACAGCACATCCACAGCAAGGCCGCTTCATTTAATCGGCGACCCCCCCTCTCCGTCCCCCCTTGCATATAAGGAGAGGACGGGGAGAAATCCCTTCGGGCTGCGTCAAAACTCACTCACACACACTACCCCACCCCCACCCCCCCCGCCCATTTCTCCCCATGCAGTCACAACATCATCCATATACAACCATTCTCCACTCACCTCTGTCTTCCGTCCTCTCCCTTCCTTCCTCAACAGACATTCCCCTCTTCCCCAAAGCCCCCTTCACCCCATCCATCCACCTCATCCTAGGACGTCCCCTCATGTTCACTCCCTCCACATCTGCCTTCCATACCTCTTTTACTAGTCTTTCTTCACTCATTCTTTCCATGTGTCCAAACCCGTCATCCAGGAGGTGCTCAGATGAGAGGAAGGGTGGGAGGGGTGTGGAGTGTATTTAGGGATGAAATGGGTGGGAGTGTTTTTATGCCTTCCCCTTTTTGGCTACCTCCCTTGAAAGGGGGAAAAAGCCTTGGTATATGTATGTATGTATGTAAGTTTGGTAAAACTTCCTTTCAGTGAAAATCAATTTCTAAACTTATTCTATTTATTTATTTATTTTATATATATATATATATATATATATATATATATATATATTATACATATATATATATATATATATATATATATATATATATATATATATTTTTTTCCTCTGCTTCAATATGGACATTTCTGTGTTTAGGTAAATCTGCTAAGCTCTTTTAAACAAGAAAGATCATGTGCACTTAAGACTTAAAAAAAAACGTCACTCCCTTGCAAACTCCCATTGATTTGTTTTTGTTTTCTTTCATTACCACCCTGTTATGATTGTCTGACACCTTACTCAGAATGAACACAAACAAGAACTCTACCATTTTGCTCTTCCACCATCCTGCAAGGATCATCTGATACCTTACCCCCCAGACAACACAAATGCAAATAAAAAGTCTGGCAGCTTAGTTTTTCTTTTGTTTACATCCTTGTACCTTGTCCAGACTACACATACACAAAGCCTTACTTATGTTCTTCTTTATGTTTAAGTTGCTTTGAACCCTGTTAGGATCGTCTAACACCTTGTTTATATAATAAACACACCAACAAATCCAGTCTAGCCCTTCTAAGTTACCAGAAGAGGCTGGAGGACTGCATCACAGATAACCGTCCAGAATGTAACACTTTACCCCAGTACTGTACAACACGTTATGGAAGACTGCATTGTACACAGTGATACACACCAACAACACAACTTACACTCAATAAAGGGTTTGTGGGAAAACTCCGTTCTAGTTGTGGCATTCCTCTGGGAAATGGGACTGCTTGGACAGATAATTTTCTGTCCAAGATTTCCCTAGATTATAATCTAGGGAATGACAATAACAACAACAACAATAACAAAAACAAATTCAGTCTACCTCCTTGACTTATTTCTTTGCTTCCTTACTGATTTTCTCTGATGTTTCAGGGAATCAAATATGGTGGGTTCACAGGTACATTAATTTCTTTGCAGAGACAAGTGCCACTTTATGAATTCTTAATTTTTTTTTCTTCTAATTTTTGCATCTCAGAGAGTCAAGTACAGTGGGCTCGCAGGCGCAGCTGACCAACCACGAGCAGCGCAACATCCATGACACGTACCGGGCCAACCTGTACCAGACTTTCAACAAGATGGCCAACCCTCTCGTCGACAAGAAACTAGAAACTACTGAACTGTGATTGGGGGTGGTCCACACACCAGTTCCATCAAGCGAAAAAGTCCCGACTCAGATACTGTGATAAAAAAAGAAAAAAAGTAGTGAGGGTGACTGTCTTAAACAATGCTCTTCCATTGTGACAGGCAATCATGGGGAGCTATCGTTCTTCAGTTCTTGCCCAACCACAGTGTCCTCTGGTACGTCAGTGTGGAGTGCACAGAATCGGATCTGCCTGACAGTGAAGAGTTGGCAGGCACATTGTCAACTGTTATGGGGCATTGGTGAGATAGCCCCAAGTTCGCTTCGAGATCTGTGGATCAGTGAACATTTCGGGAGAATGGGTTGATGGTGCTGAAAGCACAAGTGCACGAGACTTGCATGTTGAGACGAAAGTCAGATTGCCAAAAAGAAAGAAAAAAGACAATAGCGTATGTTAGTGATTCAGAGACCCTAAGGTCTTGCTGGAGACTCTACAGACACTGTCGGTTCCGACAGAAAGGAATGCGATAACTTGTGCAGTCGCTGACGGTTCGATCACGTGATCTCCCGTCTCGCTCATTCAAAACCAAAATGAATAAAAATGTATAAATACTGTACATTGATACTACTATACTTATAGACGTAAAACCACTCTTATGAGCTGTGCATTTATGCAGCTAATGTGCGTATAGTTATTTATAAATGTGTTGTTTATTCCAAGTACATATCGTGTGATTTCATCAAGATTAACTGGCCATTTGAACTGCATTCAACTTGGGGTCTCATACATACACACACACACACACATACACAGAGACACACACATTACAGAATCATGAAAGGCATAGAAATTATTGATAGAGAGGATCTAATAAAATGGGATGAAAGAAATACAAGAGGACACAGAAAGAAAATCAAGAAAGACAGCTATAGAAGAGATCTGAAAAAGAATAGCTTTCCTCACAGAGTAATAGACATTTGGAACAAGTTAGATGAGAAAGTAGTGTGTGCAAAAACAATACATGAATTTAAAAATAGTTTCGATAAAATGAGATATAAAGATGGGACACCACGAGCATAGCTCCCCTTCCCGTAAAATATAACTAGGTAAATACACACACACACACACACACATACACACCTTCAGTCAGTACCTGTAGGAAACTCCCCGACACCCTTGTAGACACGTTCCAGAGACATATTGGCCTCCAGTGATGTGGAACTCTTAAAAAATCTGCTCGCTAACAACAGATGTCTAAATAGGCAAAATGACAGTCACCATGTAACAAAGAGGTTCCTAATAACTGTCATGTTGACAAGAAATTCTTAGAGCAATATTATTTGTGGATATTCTGCTCCTGCACGACTTTGCACAGGCATCTTTGTATGCACTTTTTTTTTCCCCAAGTAATAATGTATGCCTGTGTTCATCAAATTGTGAACGAGCAGATAAAAAAACAAAACAAATATGTGACATTTGGTAAGTGCACTATATGTAGGGCAATTTTTTCTTATCAAGATTTTCCAGGTGCCTTTGAGGCTAGCAATATATACATTAATACTGTCCGGGAAAAGACCATAGTCATATGTACAGTGTCAGTTCCAGTCACTTGCCCTATGTTTATCAGCAAAAAAGGTATAGCAAAACCAAATAAGAATATTGAATATTGTTCCAAGTTCTTCCCCATTGTAAATAATATACATATATTACATATATTTAGAATAGAAACCTCTCCATGCGATCATCTAATATATATATATATATATAATATATATATGTATGTGTGTACATATGTATATATGTATATATATATATATATATATAATATATATATGTATATATACACACACACAGATATATATATATATATATGTATATACACATATATATATACATATGTATATATACACATATATATATACATGCACATACGTTTACAACGATTTCTTTATAAAGATAAACAACGAAAAGTTCATACTGAAGCCTTCTTGTATATTACAATGCCACTCAATGAATGTTTACATTAATCCATTGTATCATTACCCATTCTTTATATATAAAAAAAAAAAATGTACTCCAACGGATATTACAAAATAATCTCGGTTTTCAGAATTTAACTCACTGGGAGATGGGTGGACCATGTAATGGGAGATGTGATGTTTTTTTCCTTTATTTTTTTATTTTTTTATTTTTTTGTGTGTATGTGTGTGTGAGGTTGGATATTCATACAAATATGACAGAAGATGTGAAACTGGGATAGCTTCACACAAGGGTGACCAGAATTCAACTACTCAGAATGGACACAAAAATGGCTACCAGTGATAAGGACTTCAAAAGTTGATCAACTGATGTGTCGAGTTTATATCTGTATGTCAGGAGCTTTTTCCTCCTTATAAGGGAGGTAGCCAAGACAAAGCCAACCGATTCCCACCCATTCTACTCCCCTCCACCACCCTTTCCTCTCTCCAATCTTAGTTTCTCATAGATGATGGATCATCTCTATAGCCTGACCACTGCCCGGGGTCAGAAGCAATGCAGCATGACACAGAACATCAGTGACCCCGCCTCCCCTCTCCATCCCCTCAAGCAGAAAATGAGAAGATGGGAAGAAATTCCTTCTTCAGGCTGTTAGGTCAAAAGGTCATTCACACATAAGTAACCCCTGCCCTTCCCCATCCCCCATCCATCCCTCCCTTCATTGCACAACACTATCATCTCTACACAACCATTCTCCACTCATTCCTATCTCCTGCATTCTCTCTTTCTTGCTCAACAGACATTCCCCTCCTGCTCAACGCCCCTTTCACCCCATCCATCCATCTCATTCCAGGTCTTCTCAAATTCACTCCCTTTACCTCTGCCTTCCACACCTCTTAAAAGATATTTCTTCACTCATTCTTTCCATGTGTCCAAACCATCCCAATAATCTTTCATCAACCCTATCTGTCATCTCCTTTTCCATTCCTGCACTCCTCACCTCTTCATTTTTCAATATCCAACCTAGTAACCCCTATCATACTTCTCAGACATTTCATCTCAAACACATTCAAACTTTTCCTCTTCGTCTCTCTTAAATTCCAAGTCTCTGCCTCATGCAAAGCCATTGCCACAATCCCCTTTTTATACAATCTCCTTTTTGCATCCCTTCCCAAGTACCTATTTCTCATGACAGTTTTTAATCCCCCATAGCATTTACTTGCTTCTCTCAATCTACAATTTACCTCTACCTCCACTCCTCCCTTTCCTGTCACATGTGACCCCAAATACCTAAAGCTATCCACTTCCTCCAGCCTTTCTCCTTTAAGACTCACTTCCAACTTACTGCCATCCTCTGCCCTTGTACATCTCACCTTGCTTTTACCTACATTTACCTTCAGCTTTCTCCTATTGCATACCTTCCCAAACTCTGTCACTAACTCCTTTAATCAAGTTTCACTAACTGGATAATCTGCAGCCCCACAGTGGCTGGCAAGGGTCCTTAGAACTCCACACAGATCTCTCCAGGAAGAAACTTTGGACTGTTTTCTGTGTTGTATCAGAATGAAACTGTTTTATGTCATCATCTGAAAATGGTAGAGAAAGGAGAACAATTGCTGATAGCCAGCTTCATGTCTGAGTGGCCGAAGAAGAAGAAGAAGAAAAGAAGAAGAAGAAAAGAAGAAGAAAAGAAGAAGAAAAGAAGAAGAAGAAAAGAAGAAGAAAAGAAAAGAAGAAGAAGAAGAAAAGAAGAAGAAGAAAAGAAGAAGAAAAGAGGAAGAAAAGAAGAAGAAGAAGAAGGAGGAGGAGGAAACAAACCCACAGCCTTCCTAATCTTTTTCACCAATTGAGTGGCCTGTCCACTGTACAATGTGACAGGCTGCTACTAACAAGGAAAATGTAATAGCAATTCCATGATCAATTCTGGTTTTATTTTATGTCCATCTTTATGAAATATACACTTATTTCTCAGGTGCAAATTACATACAAGATACTGAACTGAAATATTACAATACTCCCTTATAAGGTACATCAACGATACATGTTTTATGTAGTGAATATTCTACGGACTTTAATCATACCCCAAAGGACCATAGTCGTGCAGTATTATTACTCCCTCTACGATAATCATACTCCACAAAGATGGCAGTGCAAGTTAACAGTAATGAAATAAAAGAGTGTCATAGGCCATCTTAAGCATCAGAGAGAGCCAAACATATTCCACAGGTCACCAGTATAGAGTATGATCAAAGTACAGTACTCTGCTTGAATGCATTTAACAAACTTGATATAAAATGAAGGCTTAGAAAATAGGTATTTATGAAAAGAGAATTAATTACAAAAGATGATCAGTGAAATATTGGAACACTAATATCAGAGGGAGTAATTGGTGAGGAACAGTGCGTATTTAGGACGGGTAGAGGTTGTGTAGATCAGATTTTTGTGGTAAGACAGATATGTGAGAAAGCTATAGGAAAGGGGAAGGATGTTTTTGGGGCCTTTATGGATCTGGAAAAGGCTTACGACAGGGTAGACAGAAAGGCACTGTGGGAGGTTATGCGGATATACGGGATAGGAGGAAAGTTTCTACAAGCTGTCAAGAGTTTTTATATAAGAGTAGTAGAGCTTGTGTCAGGATTAGAAATGGAGAGAGTGAGTGGTTCGAGGTAAAGGTGGGACTGTCAAGGATGCGTTATGTCACCCTGGCTGTTCAACTTATACATGGATGGGGTAGTGCAAGAGGTGAATGCAAGCGTGGTGAGTCAGGGATTGGAGATGGTTAGAGAAAATGGAGAAAAGTGGGAGGTGAGCCAGCTGTTGTTTGCGGACGAGACTGCGCTTGTGGCAGGATCGGAGGAGGGATTGAGGAAGTTGGTGACAGAGTTTGGGAGAGTGTGTGATAGAAGAAAGCTGAAGATAAATGTGGGTAAAAGTAAGGTGATGAGATGTACAAGGGGTGAAAGTGGCAGTAATCTGGAAGTGAGCATTAAGGGAGAGCGAATGGAGGAAGTGGATAGTTTTAGATATTTGGGTGCAAATGTGGCAGGAAAAGGTGGAGTGAAGGTGGAGGTAGAATGTAGATTGAGAGAAGCGAGTAAATGCCTTGGTGGATTAAAAAGTGTAATGAGGAATAGAAATTTGGGAATGGATGCTAAGAGGAGACTGTATGAAGGAGTGATTGTGCCAACAGCACTGTATGGGGCAGAAACATGGAACATAAGAGAGGAAGAGAGAAGGAGCTTGAATGTGTTTGAGATGAAGTGTCTGAGAAGTATGATGGGGGTTACTAGGCTAGATAGAGTGAGAAATGAGGAGGAGAACAGGGGTGGAAAGGGAGTTGGGAGATAGGGTTGATGAAAGAGTATTAGGATGGTTTGGACACATGGAAAGAATGAGTGAAGAAAGACTAGTAAAGGAGGTATGGAAGGCAGATGTGGAGGGAGTGAACATGAGGGGACGTCCTAGGATGAGATGGATGGATGGGGTGAAGGGGGCTTTGGGGAAGAGGGGAATGTCTGTTGAGGAAGGACGGGAGAGGACAGAAGACAAGGGTGAATGGAGAATGGTGGTATATGGATGTTGTGATGCATGAGGTGGAATGGGGGGTGAGGTAGTGTATGTGAGCAAAATTTTGACGCAGCCCGAAGGGATTTCTCCCTGTCCTCTCCTTTATATGGGGGGACGGCGAGGGGGGGTCGCCGATTTAATGAAGTGGCCTTGCTGTGAATGTGCTGTGTCTTGCGACACTGCTTCTGACCCAGAGCAGTGGACAGGGTGTAGGGATGACCCGTCATCTAGGAGGTGCTAAGATGGGAAGGAGGGTGGAGGGGTGTGGAGTGTTTTCAGGGATGGAATGGGTGGGAAAGATTTTATGCCTTTTCCTTTTTGGCTACCCCCCTTGTAAGGGGGAAAAAGCCTTGGTATATGTATGTATGTATGTAATATCAGAGACAACTAATGTTGACTCTTGGAACTAAATTTAATAATGATGGCACTATTGTGACTTGTCCATCACAGCAATAACTACATTGGTGAAAAAATATAGATGATGATGAAGGCTGTGACTGAGACTTTCTTCTCTTTCTATATCTATCTATCTCTATCTCTTTCTATCTATTCTTGCCTGGACCTCAACCCATTATAATATGGTCTAGTGTTGTACAGGATGACATGCTTCTTCTCCTAAACAACTCTAGAAGGAGGATGGGCCCTCAGGAAATGCAGTGCCCCAACAGATGCATTAGCTATGATGTGCCACTCTTTTAGGTCTTTTAGGTGTGAGTGGTGGGCAGAGACCTATGAGAATTGGTCCCACACTACAACACAGTAGTGTAGAGGCTGTATCAGCACCTCCACACACAACTGGCATCTACTTTCTGTTTTCTACTACATGTAGCGCTTAGGCAGAGGTAGTCGAACCGGAGTTTTTCCACAGGTAAAGCTGACTACCTCATCACCTTGGTAAGTCCCCCTAACGTTACATTTCCTGTTCCCACATACAGAGTATATGACAGATTGAGACACGGTGAAGAAGGAATTTGGAGAGGCAATGGAAGAAGTCCATGCGAATTTACTGCCATCCTGGTAACCAACAAGCATGGAACAATTGCTCACAACTGGTATATTACAACTTAAACAATTTTGAAATTTCTTAGCAAACATAACTATCTAATTTGTACAAACTTTTATGGTGGTTAACATTCATTACCGTACTAGATTCAATCAAACTGCATTCAATTAAATTTATTTCTGTGATATTATTGTTATACAAAATGACTAGTGTTATCCCAGTCAATTGAGTGGTTAAAATGATATATATATATATATATATATATATGTATATATATATATATATATATATATATATATATATGTTGAGACATTCTGACAGGTTGACGTAAGCGGAGTAGGAAGCACAGGAGTCTTAGTCTTGAGTTTATTCCCGACTAGTTTCGCAGGAAAAAGCATACCCGCGAAACTAGTCAGGAATAAACTCAAGATGAAGACTCCTGTGTTTCCTACTCCGCTTATGTCATATATATATATACACATATATATATATATACATATATATATAGAACAGGGGTGGAAAGGGAGTTGGGAGATAGGGTTGATGAAAGAGTATTAGGATGGTTTGGACACATGGAAAGAATGAGTGAAGAAAGACTAGTAAAAGAGGTATGGAAGGCAGATGTGGAGGGAGTGAACATGAGGGGACGTCCTAGGATGAGGTGGATGGATGGAAGGGGGCTTTGGGGAAGAGGGGAATGTCTGTTGAGGAAGGACGGGAGAAGACAGGTGAATGGAGAATGGTTGTATATGGATGATGATGTGATGCATGAGGTGGAATGGGGGTGAGGTGGTATGTGTGAGCAAAAATTGACGCAGCATGAAGGGATTTCTTCCCGTCTTCTCCTTTTATGCATGGGGGGACGGAGAGGGGGGGTCACCGATTTAATGAAGCGGCCTTGCTGTGGATGTGCTGTGTCTGGCGACACTGCTTCTGACCCAGGGCAGTGGACAAGGTGCAGGGATGACCCGTCGTCCAGGAGGTGCTAAGATAGGAGGGAGGGTGGAGGGGTGTGGAGTGTATTCAGGGATGGAATGGGTGGGAATGATTTTATGCCTTTTCCTTTTTGGCTACCTCCCTTGTAAGGGGGAAAAGGCCTTGGTATATGTATGTATGTACAATAACCATATAGCTAGATGATGCAATAGATTAGGAGCAAATTAAACAATCTTATTGGATTAACGATGCGAGTCTATATTGTATCCACATAGCACTTCTATATTGTATCCACATAGCACTTCTCTTTGCTTATTGTTCCAATACAGGCTTATCTTGTGGGAATGTTCATTACATGATTTTTCACTTACAAGAATCTACAAGAAGAATGCTCTTAAAGAAGAAACAAAGAAGTATGAGATATACAAAGCAAATAGGACCAAGAGAGGAAAAGACAGAAGGTGGAGTATGTGTTTGAGTGAAAATTTTGAAAAGAATAAAAAGATACTTTGGAAGGAATTGAAAAGCGTGCAGAGAGGTGAGTCTGGTCGAGAGTGGAAAGTAAAGAGAGCAGATGGGCAGTTGTTAATGAAAGTGAAACTTGTGAGAGAGAGGAAGATGGGCAGCATCTTTCACAGAAATGTTGATTGTTGAGGAGGATAGGGAGGCCCATGAAGACTCATCAACTTAGGCTGAAATAAGAAGCCAAAATTTCTAATCTGTTTCAACTTAAGAAAATTAATTCATAAAAGAGTTCTGTAAACAGTAACATTGGGTATACATTAAATGTGGAAGAGAAAGAAATCTACAAATCACTGGAAACATCGGAAGTAAGAAGAGCTCCTGGGCCTGATGGGTTCACAAATGAGATGCTTAGAGAGTTGGCAACAAAGGACCAATGACAGGTATCCATACGTGGTGGGTGTCCAAGATGGACAATGATGCTGCCCATTTTCAAAATCCATCAATTCCCTCATCTCCATCAGGAGGTGCAGCCCTGAGGGGCTGACACTTGGTCTCCTGACTGGGCCCAAGAGCTCTCCTCAATCAATTTCAACTGTATTTCTTGCACTTTTTCATAAATGGAGAGCTGACAACCAGCAAATGCTCACCTCTCCCTACAAATTTCAGCCAGTGACATTGAAACAGTTAAGAACATAAGAATAAATGAGACTGCAACAGACCATAAGGCCTACACTAGGCAGTTCCATGTCTATTACCACCTGTCATCCCCATCCATAAAATTGTCTGTTTCTTAAAACAATCGATAGTGTCAGCAGTTACTAAGTCTATTCCATTCGTTGACCACCCTATTTGTACACCAATTCTTTCCTATTTCCTTCATAAATCTAAAATTCTCCAATTCAAATCCATTACTATGAGTCCTGCCCTGTTGTCTTAATATGATGACCTTGTTTGCATCACCCTTGTTAAAGCCTTTGATCTAGAGAGTGTAAGTTAAGGTGCCTAAGCCTCTCTTCGTAAGGTAAATTTCTGAGCTCATGTATCATTTTGGTCATTTTCCCCTGTACTGATTCTAGTGAATTGATGTCCATTCTATGAGATTGAGACCAAAACTGTACCGCATAGTCAAGGATAGGTCTAACTAACACTAGATAGTTTGATAGTTCCACAGTGATACAACTCAGCAGTCCACAGTTGTTGTTTTTTTCCAGAGAGGTCCGTGGTAGGTAGGACCATTACCAGCCACTGTGGGTTTTCCACTTAGTGAAACTCGAGGCAATGATTGACTAATTAAAACAAGAGTCAAAACTTTTCTCCCAGAGATCTAAAGCTGAGGACTTGATGATTATTGTGGGACTCCAGGTAAAGTGAAATTTGAGGAAAAAATTATGCCCATAACAATGTGTGGAACGGATTTAGATGTTGAAAAAGGCAGATAGATAGGAAGAGCCTAAATATGTTTGAGATTAAGTGTTTAATAAGTATGGTGGGATTATGAAGATTAAGAGAAAGAGAAATGATGAGGTAAAGTAGAGACCAGGAGTAGAAAGAGCTGGCAGATATGGTTAACCAAAGAATCCTAAGACGGTTTGGGCATATGAAAAAGGTGAGTGAAGAAAGATGACCAAAAAAAATGTGCGGAAAGTAAATGAGGATGGAAGGAACTTGAAGGAAAGCTCAAGAATGAAGTGCATGCATGGAGAGGGTGAAGGTGGCACTGGATGCAAGATGAATGCCTGTCAAGCATGGAAGGAAGAGTGCGTGCAAAAGCTAAGAGCAAATGGAGAGTGGTCATGAATGAATGAATAAATGACACAGTCCGAAGGAATGCTCTTCTTGTCTGCTTTACAAATTTCTTGAGTGGTTGAGGAAGGTGGGAGGGGGAGGTCTACATGTGTGGGTAAACCAGCTCAAGCTGTCTGTCAGACCTTGATGTGGAAGGGCTGTGTCATGCTGCATTGCCTCTGAGATGAACAGTGTGGCAGGGGACAGGGATGGCCTTTTATCCTCAAGATGCTAAGATGGGAAGGACAATAAGTGGGTCTATGGATGGGGGTATGCTTTGAATTGGCAACCTCTCATACATGCATACATATGCCAAACGCTTTTTCCCCCTTACAAGAGAGGTAGCAAAAAAAACCAAAGGCATAATAACCATTACCACCTATTCCATCCCTAATACACTCCACTCCCCTCCACCCTCTACCCTCCCTCCCCCTCATCTTGGCACCTCCTGGATGATGGGTCATCCCTGCATCTTGTCCACTGCCCTGGACAAGATGAAGGGATGACCGACCCTCTCATGTAAGGGGTAAAAGGCGTGTATGTACTGTATGCATGAATTTCAATGTAATGTTTATTATTATCATATCTGAACTTCATGACAAAATAAAATAAAGACAAGATTTTGCTATGAGGAAAGCTATTGTGGGACATAACATACATACATAACAAAATATAAATGGGACATAACGAAATATAATGAATACAAGATTTTGCTATGAGAAAAACTATTGTGGGAATATACCTGAATCTCAGAAAAAAATAAAATAATCAACAAATTTTAACCTCATGGTCAAGTTTACAATGTGACTGAAGATAAAATTCACAACAGATCAAAGGAGGAAATGAATGAATATCACTTCATCCGACTCAGCAAATGTTTCAATCAAATAATACTCACATTGTGAGAGTTTCTCAGCAAGTTCATCATCATCAGTCCAATTACAACAAGTGATAACCAGCAGTCCATTATCTTCAAGCATATTATGCACATTTTTCAAATAAGCTGCACACTTCTTGCCAGCATCTTCTGGGCAAAGGGATATGGCATCAAAGGTTCCCTTGTCATGGCATATTTGGTATTTTCTTTTTAAAAGGTCACCAGTGCCTGTTACAGCATCTCCTTGCTGAAAGAGAGTATTTTATCAAAAACATAAGTGTAATTATATAAAAAAGCATGGGTCATTGCATAAAAAAAAACAAGTGTGCCCTACAAAAATATAAGTTCCAACCCTAACCAAGGAAATATTAAGTTATAACTAATCATGAGATCCTTGATAGAAACTTCATTGGCTACCCCACAAGATAAGATATACTAGGGAATAATCTGACCTGACCTCATTTACATTCCTCACCTGATATATGCAATGTAACTATTTTGCTCAGTTCTTTTCACTTGTCTCAAGAAATGGGATGGATGAGTGAGATTGAAGGCTCTTTCATAGAACTGTCCCTATCATTTTCACAAGCTGTTCTTTAGAGGCAGTTTTAGTGTCTGTGTGATGTTCTATTGAGCTGGTTTTAATGTATCCTCTTATTATTCTTAATGCTTCGTTTTATATAGTTTGTAGGATGTCTTACGTTTAACTGACTGTTAGGAACTGTGTCAGGGAGGCATAGCTGAGTGTGGTTAACTGTTCGTATACTGTAATTAGTTCCTTTCTGTTACCAAAACATGTACTTGCTAATGATATTAGTGTGTTTACTTTCTTGCTGTTTTTCAATGTTTGGTCAGGATTAGAAATGGAGAGAGTGAGTGGTTCGAGGTAAAGGTGGGACTTGGTCAAGGATGTGTTATGTTGACCTGGCTGTTCAACTTATACATGGATGGGGTAGTGCGAGAGGTAGGTAAATGCAAGGGTAGTGGGTCAGAAATTGGAGATGGTTAAAGAAAATGGAGAAATGAAACAGCTTCATTCTGTGGGATATGTAAATAATTGGCTCATTTATTTTTATTTATGTATTTATCAATGTTTACTTATACCCAGTCATTATTTTCATACTCTGCCTTCTTTATTTTACATAATGCGTTTTCCTTCCGATATTAGAACCTCAAAACTTGCATATTCATTTATTCACCTGTATGGGTGCACATTCAAGCATGAATACATCTCGCGCACGTGAATAATGGTTACTGTTCAATCAATATAAACCTTGTGTATTTATCAGTTAATCTCTTATCCCTCTCTCTCTCTCTCTCTCTCTCTCTCTCTCTATATATATATATATATATATATATATATATATATAAGACCAGAGCCACACATCATTTTGTCTATGATAGAGGAAAACTCTGTTCATAGAGAAATTATGACACTTTTATACTACGACTGTCCCTCCGTTATGCTGTCCCCCAACCCCTTGTTGCTGTCCTGTACCATTTCTCTGAGTATTCTTTTTCTGTGGTGGGGGAATTCCCTGTGGTGGGGGAAAAGAATACTGCCACCAAGTATTCCCACTTGGATCATAAGAGGCGAGAAGAAAGGGACGGGGAGTGGGACTAGGCATCCTTCTCCTTGTAGCCCCACAGGGCACATTCCTAAAAGTAAAAGCAAAGGCATAAGAGGGTCTGGAAGTTCTCGGACCAGCACCCTAAGGTTTGGGTCTTTTAATGTGCGTGGATGTGGTACAGATGAGAGTAAAAGGGAAGAGATAGGTAGTATGTTTGTGAGAAGAAAGATGGATGTGTTGGCTTTGAGTGAAACTAAGCTGAAAGGGAAGGGCGATTGTAAGTTTGGGAGTGTAAGTGGGAGGTTATCAGGAGTGAAGAGAGGGCGAGGGAGGAAGGGGTGGCTATACTAGTAAGTGAAGAGATAGGTAAACGTGTAGTGGAGTGGAAGGTTTCCTCAAGGATAATGTGGATGAAGGTGAAACTGGGAAAGGAGATGTGGGTTTTTGTAAGTGCATATGGGCCTGGCAGTGAGAAGAGTGTAGAAGAAAGGGAGGCTTTTTGGATAGATTTAAATGAGTGCATAGAGGGTTTAGGGAGAAGTGTAAATGTAATAGTACTGGGAGACCTTAATGCTAGGGTAGGAAAGGATCCAATTGATGGAGTGGTTGGGAAATGTGGAGTTCCAGGAAAAAATCGTAGTGGAGAGTTGATGGTGGAAATGTGTCTAGAGAGTTGATGATAGCAAATACAGTGTTTTGGAAGAAAGTCAAGCATAAGTACACATGGGAGAGGGTGGTGGAGGGAAGGGTGGTAGATAGAGCTTTAATGGACTATGTAGTGGTAAATAGGATTATGATAGGAAGAGTTAAGGATGTACATGTGCTAAGGGGAGAGGGTGGGGGAATATCAGATCATTTTCTGGTGGAAGGTAAGTTGAGAGTGGAGGATAGATGGAGAAAGAGGAAAGGGACAAAAGGTAGGGAGGTTCTTAGAGTGAACTCTTTAAATAAAAAGGAAAAGGAGAAGGAGTACAAGAAGAAGCTAAAGGAGTGGGAGGGAGTGAAGGATAGAGTAGAGCTAGGAGTGGAGGAGGAATGGGGATGGTTCAAGGAGGGAGTCACAAAGTGTGCAAAGATGGTGTGTGGAACAAGAAGGACAGGAGGAAATAGAAGGAAGGGTAGTGAATGGTGGGATGAGGAAATGAAGAAGGTTGTAGAAGAGAAGAAGCGAGCTTACACAGATTGGTTACAAAATAGGACGAGGGAGTCATATGAGAGGTACAAAGAAAAGAAAAGAGAAGTAAAGCAAAAGGTAAAGGAGGCAAAGAGGAGAGCAGATGTAAAATGGGGTAAGAGTATGACAGAAAATTTTGAAAGTAATAAAAAGATGTTTTGGAAAGAAATTAAGAGAGGAAGAGGAGGCAAATCAAGTAGAGAAGAAAAGGTAAAAGGTGCAGATGGAGAGATGATAATGGAGAAGGCAGTAAGGGGAAGATGGGCAGAATATTTTAGGGAGTTGCTAAATGTGAAGGAGGATAGGGAGGGAAAGATAGCTGCAGTGGGATATGCTAAGAAAATGAGAGTAATGAGTGAGGAAAATGGAGGAGAAATAAGGAAGGATGAAGTGAAGGCAGCAGTTAAGATGATGAAAGCAGGTAAGGCACCTGGTCTGGATGGATGCCATGCAGAATGTCTTAAAAAAGGAGGTACAGTGATGGTGGACTGGTTGGTGAGGTTATTTAATGTTTGCTGGAGAGAAGGTAGAGTGCCGGAGGACTGGAGGAGTGCTTGTATAGTTCCACTTTACAAGGGAAAGGGGGATAAGTGTGAATGTAGTAGTTTCAGAGGGATTAGTTTGTTAAGTGTAGTTGGGAAGACTTATGGGAGGATCTTGATTGAGAGGATTAGGAGAGGAACAGAGGGAGTAATTGGTGAGGAACAGTGTGGATTTAGGACAGGTAGAGGTTGTGTAGATCAGATTTTTGTGGTAAGACAGATATGTGAGAAAGCTATAGGAAAGGGGAAGGATGTTTTTTGAGCCTTTATGGATTTGGAAAAGGGTTATGACAGGGTAGACAGAAAGGCACTGTGGGAAAATGTGCAGATATATGGGATAGGAGGAAAGCCTTTAGGAGTTGTCAAGAGTTTTGACGAGAGTAGTAGAGCGTGTGTTTGGATTAGAAATGGAGAGAGTGGGTGGTTTGAGGTAAAGGTGGAACATCGTCAGGGATGTGTTATGTCGCCCTGGCTGTTCAACTTATACATGGATGGGGTGGTGTGAGAGTTAAATGCAAGGGTAGTGGGTCAGGGATTGGAGATGGTTAAAGAAAATGGAGAAAAGTGGGAGGTGAGCCAGCTGTTGTTTGCAGACGACACTGCGCTTGTGGCAGGATCGGAGGAGGGATTGAGGAAGTTGGTGTCAGAGTTTGGGTGAGTTTGTGATAGAAGTAATCTATAGATATATGTGGGTAAAAGTTTGGTGATGAGATGTACAAGGGGTGAAAGTGGCAGTAATCTGGAAGTGAGCAATAAGGGAGAGCAACTGGAGGAAGTGGATAGTTTTAGATACTTGGGTGCAAATGTGGCAGGAAAAGGTGGAATGGAGGTGGAGGTAGAATGTAGATTCAGAGAAGTGAGTAAATGGCTTGGTGGACTAAAAAGTGTAATGAGGAATAGAAATTTGGGAATGGATGCTAAGAGGAGACTGTATGAAGGAGTGATTGTGCCAAACAGCACTGTATGGAGCAGAAACATGGAACATAAGAGAGGAAGAGAGAAGGAGCTTGAATGTGTTTGAGATGAAGTGTCTGAGAAGTATGATGGGGGTTACTAGGCTAGATAGAGTGAGAAATGAGGGGGTGAGGAGGAGAACAGGGGTGGAAAGGGAGCTGGGAGATAGGGTTGATGAAAGAGTATTAGGATGGTTTGGACACATGGAAAGAACGAGTGAAGAAAGACTAGTAAAGGAGGTATGGAAGGCAGATGTGGAGGGAGTGAACATGAGGGGACGTCCTAGGATGAGATGGATGGATGGGGTGAACAGGGCTTTGGGGAAGCGGGGAATGTCTGATGAGGAAGGACGGGAGAGGACGGAAGACAGGGATGAATGGAGAATGGTTGTATATGGAAGATGTTGTGATGCATGAGGTAGAATGGACGAGGGGATTGGGGGTGAAGTGAGGTAGTGTGTGTGAGCAAAATTTTGATGCAGCCTGAAGGGATTTCTCCCCGTCTTCTCCTTGATAGGGGGGGACGGAGAGGGGGGGGCGCCGATTCAAGGAAGCGGCCTGGCTGGGGATGTGCTGTGTCTTGCGACACTGCCAGTGGACACGGTGCAGGGATGACCCGTCATCTTGGAGGTGCTACGCTGGGCGGGAGGGTGGAGGGGTGTGGAGTGTTTTCAGGGATGGAATGGGTGGGAACGATTTTATGCCTTTTCCTTTTTGGGCTACCTCCCTAGTAAGGGGGAAAAAGCCTTAGTATATGTATGTAAAAAAGTCAAACTAGTATGCAAAAAAATAGACATTTATCATTATCTCATATGTACATACATATATATATATATATATATATATATATATATATACATATATATATATATATTTATACAAATATACATACATATATATATTTTTTCTAACGTTATCCCTTAAAATTCGTTTATCCCATCTTTTTGATCAAATGACTTACATTAGTAAACGATTGTGAAAGCATGAAAAGATTAATGACGACGTGGGAAAATGTATATCATGATTAGATCATGCTATGGAATCAAGAGACAAGGTTTCATTTGGAGTTGATTGCATAAGCGTGTGAAGGTGTTAAGTTTATAAATAATGAGTTGAAGTACTCGTGGACTTAAAAAAAAATCTATTATATAATATATATATATATATATATATATATATAATACTGATGACCCACTTTCGGAGAAAATAAGCGAAGATGTAGAGATCTGTATATTTCAATCACTTACTGTGATCCTCTTCAGCAGATCACAGTAAGTGATCAAAATATACAGATCTCTATATCTTCGCTTATTCTTCTCCGAAAGTGGGTCATCAGTATTATTTTACAAATGTGTTACGACATAACTTTGTTGTGATATATATATGTATATGTATATATATATATATGTATATATATATATATATATATATATATATATATATATATATATATATATATATATATATATATATAGGTAAATCTTTAGTTTCAACCATGGGAGGAATATAGCAATAGAAAATTAAATAACAATTTTGTAAATTAAAATGTATCAATGTAATATGCAATTTTGTGTGCAGAAATGAAAAAAAAAACACCTTGCTACAAGCTAAATATGCTAATGAATGAAGTCGGTAGCATAGGATCGGGACGCCATCGTGTCGTCTGCCCGGTCTACTTGAAACTGACGTTTCAAGTAGACGTCACTTTCAAGATGGACATCACTTTGTGCACAGGTTGTGCTCCCACTCCAGGTGACGTTCTTAACCGATGCTGTAAAGACAACAAGTCATCTGTACAATTTCTGCGAGAGCACGGTAAATTGCCCCAGGTGTAATAGACCGTGCTGGTTCCGTGAGGATCGTCGTGCCTGGGCGTGCAACAACTTTATAGCACAAGCAAAGAGGAAGAAGAAAAAGCAATGCACCTATACGGTCAGTGACTAAAAAGGTACATTTCTTGAAGGAAGTCACATACAACCGTGGCAATTGGTGTGCTTCATCAATAAGTGGGTGCTCAAGACTTTTAGTCACGAAGACGCAACCCGTGACCTTCAAATATCGATAGCGACTAGTGTAGACTGGCGGAGCTTTTGCAGCGAGGTGTGTGAGGAATGGTTCAACCACCAAGAGCCAATTGGTGGCCCTGGGATTGTGGTGGAGATAGACGAGACTCTTATCTCTCGAAGGCACGCCGACGTTGGCAAGATTCTCTCTCTGGTGAGGATGTTCGGTGGCATTGAGAGGGAGTCAAAAAAGAGATTTCTTGTTCCACTAGTAGTAGATCCTGAGGGAGAAAAGCGTGACAGAGAAACTCTTGTGCCAATAATTCGGGGCTTTATCAGGCAAGGTTCTGTGATCGTGAGCGATTGTTGGCGTGCATACCGCAATCTCGGGGACATCGGGTACACTCACCTCGCTGTCAACCACTCGCAAAACTTTGTCGCGCCAGGGGAGCCTGAGGTACACTACCCGGAATATTGAGAGGCTTTGGCGCGACGTCAAAGAGTGGGTACTGAGGCCTGGTATACGGCCTCGGTACTTCCGACAGTACCTCGCAAGGTACATTTTCATGAAGGAATGTTATGGAGCGGAGATTCATGCATTCCTTCAAGCTGCTAAATCTTTGTATACTCCGCAAGCTGAGAGAGTGGTTGAAAAGCCCGCCAACGTCTCTCACGACGACAACGAGGACGAGCCGGATGACATCTAAGGTAATGATTTATTTAACACAGGTTAGGTTAGGTTAGTTTAGTTTAGTTTACCTTAGACGAATTTATCGTCCTTTCATTTCTTCGACGTCGGCATCTACCATAACAAACATGGCGTACCATTCGTCGTACACGACTTCGTTACTTAAGAAATGTGTTTTAGCACCTTTTTTGTTTTTCATTTCCGCACACAAAATTGCATATTACGTTGATACATTTTAATTTACAAAATTAATATTTAATTTTCTATTGCTATATTCCTTCCATGGTCGAAACTAAATATTTACATGTAATCATGCAAGGAACCAGTCATGCCAGTACTTCCATTATACGTCATGGCTGTTTAAATGGTCAAAACCTTCCTGAACAAAACAAAGTGAATCAATCATTAGCAATGTTCTCACAGCTGTCCAGACTATATTCAGATGCAGCAGGCATGGTAGAAACGAAAGGCATTTCACTTTCATAATTTTTTTTCACAGCTAGCAGCAATTTCCAGAAGATGCCGTGAAACCCCAGCTAAAATCCTTCTACGCTACGTGGAGTCCAATAGGACACAGGTTTGAACTCGGCCATTTTCAATTTAAAAACTGGCTCTAACTCCAAATGCAAACCATTATACTTTTATGTACAAATGCCAACATAAAATGTTAAATATATAAAAATCCAAGCCTAGGCATGCTAGATTTAGGCCTAGCGCCTGTTATTATCCTATACCGTACCCTATACTAATACTGCAAACATAATTGATCCAATCTGTCTTTAATGCAGATATGCCTAATCCCAGTGACGGGTCCAAAATAGCTTGAAATCAAGTGCACCGATAGATGGATGGATGGGGGAGGGGGGCTTTTTGTATCACACAGCTGTCAGTATTAAATAAAATTAATCAGGGTGACCTAGGCCTAGGCTACATGCATCCCTACATAAACATGTTAAAACTAGAACGCTAGACCTAAACAGTTGTTTACGTAGTGTAAATGTATTCTACAACAGCAATCATAGCAGTGTGATCAATCATTTGGCTTACATAACCCTGAACTCGCGCTGAGCAAATGCATTACTAAGTCTGGTTGCATGCATGGAAGACACAGGCTTCGATCATGAAGGTATAAACAGGACTCATTCAAATCAAAGCATATAGTAAGTTACGATGAATTGTCAAAAATATCATCCCAAAAACCTTAATGACTAAAAAGGCAAAACGTCCATTACTTTACTAGAGAAAACTTACAGAACTTGAAATGCTGAGGCAGTTGACTATCACGGACAGTTCCAATATGGCGCATTGGCGGGCTGCGGTTTGGTGGCGCGATTCGAACAGTTTAACAAATTGCATGATTTCGCGTAGGTTTCAAATCAAATGTCAGCATAAAGGTATTTTAAAATATAAAAAAAAATCCCTGTGACTAAACAACTGTAGGCCTAGAGGTGGAAAATACGTAGCATGCTTTTTTTACCACATTCGGAAACTGTCAGATTTGATCGGCACCCTCCGGCCGGGTCGTCATCAGGATCCCCGCGATCGACTGCATGATGACATATTGATGATAGGGATCGAGGCCTAGCTTTTAGTTAGGCCTATTTTGAGCGGAATAATTACATTATTTTTACAGTTGATACAACAAAAGCTCACAACTAGTGGGCCATGACAGAAATTTTATGACTGCCGCTCCGAAAGGGAACCTTTATTTTTTTCCTCACACGTCAGATCGCATCATGTTGAATTGATGTAGAATCAACACTGGCAATTCGTTGTCTGCATATTACGTGTACCATCGGCACACGACAAAATATCGACGTGGATACGACGTCGATATTCGACGTTTTACCGACGCCGACCTTCTTCGACCGTTTTGATCTTTTCTCGACGTCGATCCAACGTTGGGTTGCAATCTGGGTAACACCTTCCCCCAGTGGGAATAGTACTACTACTACTACTACTACTACTACTACTACTACTACTACTACTACTATTACTACTACTATTACTATTACTACTACTATTACTACTACTATTACTACTATTCCTACTATTGCTCCTACTATTACTACTACAATTAATACTATTATTACTACTACTATACTACTACTATTACTACTACTATTACTACATTTACTACGACTATTACTACTACTATTACTACTACTAGCACTACTATTACTACTACTATTACTACCACTACTATTACTACTACTATTTCTACTACTATAACTACTAATATTACTACTATTACTACTATTACTACTATTACAACTACTATTACTACTACTAATACTACTAATATTATTACTACTACTACTACTACTACAACTACTGCTACTATCACTACTATTACTACTACTATTATTACTATTACTACTAATACTATTACTACTACTACTATTACTACTACTATTACTATTAACTATTAATACTACTATTACTACAAACACTATAACTACTACTTTTGCTATTACTACTAATTTTACTATTACTACTACTTTTACTATTACTACTACTATTACTACTACTAATACTACTATTACTAGTACTATTACTACTACTAATATTACTACTATTACTACTACTGCTACTTTTACTACTACTACTACTACTATTACTACTATTACTACTACTATTACTACTACTACTACTTTTACTACTACTGCTACTACTACTACTGCTACTATTACTACTACTATTACTACTACTATAACTACTACTATTACTACTACTACTACTATTACTACTAAAATTACTACTACTATTACTACCACTACTAATACTAATACTAGTATTACTACTACTATTACTACTACTATTATTACTACTTCTATTAATACTACTATTACTACTACTATTACTATTACTACTATTACTTTTACTACTAATATTTCTATTACTACTAATATTACTACTAATACTACAATTACTACTATTACTACTACTGTTACTACTACTATTACTACTACTGTTACTACTATTACTACTACTACTGTTACTATTACTACTACCACTACTATCACTATTACTACTACTATTACTATTACTCCTACTACTAGTACTACTATTAGTACTACTAGTACTAATAGTACTATTACTACTACTATTACCATTACTATTACTACTATTACTACTAGTATGACAATTACTACTACTAGTACTACAAATATTACTACTATTACTATTACTACTACTACTAATATTACTACTATTACTACTACTATTACCACTACTATTACTAAAACTATTACTACTACTACTGTTACAACTATTACGACTACTATTACTACTAATAGTACTACTACTACTATTACTATTATTACTACTAGTAATGCTAGTACTATTCCTACTACTATTACTAATACTATTACTACTATTAATATTACTACTATTACTACTACTAGAACGACTATTACTACTAGTACTACTAGTAATAGTATTGCTACTACAATTACTACTATTACTATTACTACTACTATTACTATTACTACTATTACTACTACTCGTACTTCTGTTACTACTATTACCACTACTACTATTACTACTACTACTATCACTAATATTGCTACTATTAATACTACTACTACTATTTCTATTACTACTAGTACTACTATTACTACTACTATTACTTCCACTACTATTACTACTATTACTTCCACTACTATTACTACTATTACTACTACCATTACTACTACTATTACTACTACTACCACTATTACTACTATTACTACTACTATTTCTACTACTATTACTACTACTATTACTACTACTATTACTACTACTATTACTACTACTGCTATTACTACTATTATTACTACAACTACTAGTACTACTACTATTACTACGAATATTACTACTACTACTACTGCTACTATTACTACTACTACTATTACTACTACTACTATTACTACTATTATTACTACAACTACTACTACTATTACTACTATTACTACCACTACTATTACTACTACTATTACTACTACTACTATTACTACTATTAATACTACTGCTATTACTACTACAATTACTACTACTACTACTATTACTACTACTATTGCTACTATTATTACTACTACTATTACTACTACCACTATTACTACTACTATTATTACTATTATTACTACTACTATTACTACTACTACTATTACTACTACTACAACTATTACTACTACTATTACTACTATTACTACTACCACTATATTACTACTACTGCTACTATTATTACTATTATTACTAGCATTACTACTATTACTACTACTATTAGTAGTACAAGTACTACTATTACTACTACTACTATTACTACTACTATTACTACTACTTTTACTACTACTATTACTACTAATACTACTACTATTACTACTATTATTACTACTATTACTACTTTTACTACAACTATTACTACTAATACTACTACTATTACTACTACTATTACTACTACTACTATTACTATTTCTTCCATTACTACTGCTACTATTACTACTACTATTACTACTACTATTATTACTACTACTATTATTACTATTACTACTACTAGTATTACTACTATTACTTTTACTATTATTACTACTATTACTACTACCACTATTAATACTACTATTACTATTACTACTACTATTACTACTACTATTACTATTACTTCTATTACTATTACTATAACTACTACTGTTACTACTATTACTACTACTACTAATACTATTACTACTACAACTAGTACTATTACTACTACTACTATTACTACTATTACTACTCCCACTACCATTACCATTACTACTACTATTACTACTACTATTACTACTACTGCTATTCCTACTACTGCTATTCCTACTATTACTATTACTACTACTATTACTAATAGTATTAATACTACTATTACTACTAATACTATTACTACTACTACTACTATTACTACTACTACTATTACTACTACTAGTAATACTACTACTACTACAACTATTACTACAACTACTACTATTACTACCACTATAACTACTACTATTACTAATATTACTACTACCATTACTACTACTATTACTACTATTATTTCTACTACTATTACTACTACTATTATTACTACTAGTACTACTAGTACTACTACTATTACTACAACTACTACTATTACTACTACTGCAATTACTAATACTACTATTACTATTACTAACACTATTACTACTACTACTGTTACTACTACTATTACTACTGCTATTCCTATTACTACTACCATTACTACTATTACTACTACTATTACTACTACTATTATTACTACTACTATTACTACTATTACTACCACTGCTATTAGTACTATTACTACTACCACTACTGTTACTACTAATACTATTACTACTACTATTACTACTATTACTACTACTACTATTACTACTACTACTATTACTACTACTATTAGTACTACTACTATTACTACTACTACTATTACTACCACTATTACTAGTACTACTATTACTACTACTACGACTACTATTACTATTACTACTATTAGTACTATTACTACTACTATTACTACTACTACCAATACTACTATTACTACTACTACTATAACTAGTATTACTACTACTACTATCACTACTACTACTATTACTACTACTACTATTACTACTATTACTACTACTACTATTACTAATACTATTACTACTAATATTACTGCTAATATTAATACTACTACAATTACTACTAGTATTAATAATACTATTACTACTATTATTACTACTATTACTGTTACTACTATTACTACTACTAGTACGACTATTACTAAGTACTACTACTAGCACTACTAGTACTACTAGTACTACTAATACTACTAGTACTACTACTGGTACTACTATTACTACTTATATTAACACTACTATTACTATTACTACTACTATTACTACTACTACTATTACTACTACTACTATTACTACCACTACTATTACTACTACTATTACTACTACCACTATTACTACTAAAACTATTACTACTACTACTATTACTATTAATACTACTGCTATTACTACTACAATTACTACTACTATTACTACTACTATTGCTATTATTACTACTACTACTATTACTACTACCACTATTACTATTATCATTACTACTACTATTACTACTACTACTACTACTATTACAACTATTACTATCACTACTACTATTACTACTACTATTACTACTACTGCTACTATTACTACTATTATTACTAGCATTACTACTATTACTACTACTATTAGTACTACAAGTACTACTATTACTACTACTATTGCTACTACTATTACTACTACTACTTTCACTACTACTATTACAACTACTATTACTACTATTATTACTACTATTACTACTACTATTACTACTACCTTTACTACAACTATTACTACTAATATTATTACTACTATTACTACTACTATTACTACTATTTCTTCCATTACTACTGCTACTATTACTACTACTATTACTACTACTACTATTATTACTACTACTACCATTACTATTTTTAGAACTACTACTGCTACTACTACTACTACTACTACTACTATTAATACTATTACTATTACTACTACTATACTTCTTCTATCTACTACTATTACTATAACTACTACTATACTACTATTACTACTACTACTACTATTACTAAAACTATTACTACTATTACTACTACTATTACTACTCCACTACTATTACCATTACTACTACTATTACTACTACTACTGCTATTCCTACTATTACTATTACTACTACTATTACTAATAGTATTACTACTACTATTACTACTACTACTGTTACCATTACTACCACTATTACTATTACTTCAAATATTACTATTACTACTACTAGCAATACTATTACTACTACTACTATTACTAAAACTACTACTATTACTACCACTACTATAACTACTATTACTTCTAATATTAGTACTACTATTACTACTACTATTACTATTATTTCTACTACTGCTACTATTACTATTACTATTATTACTACTACTATTACTACTACTACTACTACTACCACTACTATTATTACTGCTAATATTACTACTACCATTACTACTATTACTACTACTACTACTACTATTATTACTACTATTACTACTACTACTATTACTATTACTTCTTCTATTACTACTACTATTACTATTACTATAACTACTACTGTTACTACTACTAATACTATTACCACTACAACTAGTACTATTACTACTACTACTATTACTACTATTACTACTCCCACTACCATTACCATTACTACTACTATTACTACTACTATTACTACTGCTATTCCTACTATTCCTACTACTATTACTAATAGTATTACTACTAATACTATTACTATTACTACCACTATTACTATTACTTCTAATATTACTATTACTACTACTATTACTACTACTATTACTACTACTAGTAATACTATTACTACTACTACTATTACTACAACTACTACTATTACTACCACTACTATAACTACTATTACTACTAATATTACTATTACTATTACTACAACTATTACTACTATTACAGTTATTACTACTATTACTACTACTACTATTACTACTGCTATTCCTATTACTACTATTACTATTACTACCACTGCTATTAGTACTATTACTACTACTACTACTGTTACTACTATTACTACTGCTATTCCTATTACTACTACTATTACTACTACTATTACTACTACTACTATTACTACCACTGCTATTAGTACTATTACTACCACTGCTATTAGTACTATTACTAATACTATTACTATTATTACTATTTCTACTACAATTACTACAACTATTACTACTACTCATAGTACGACTATTACTACTACTGTTACTACCACTATTACTATTACTTCTATTATTACTATTACTTCTATAACTATTACCATTACTACTTCTACTATACTACTACTAGACTACTATTACTACTAATACTAATACTATTACTACTACAACTATTAGTACTATTACTACTACTATTACTACTATTACTACTCCCACTACCATTACCATTACTACTACTATTACTACTGCTATTCCTATTACTACTACTATTACTACTATTACTACCACTGCTATTAGTGCTATTACTACTACTACTGTTACTACTACTATTACTACTGCTATTCCTATTACTACTACCATTACTATTACTATTACTACTACTACTACTACTATTATTATTAATATTACTACTGATACTACTACTATTACTGCTAGTAGTACTACTATTACTATTATTCTATTTTGCTACTACTATTACTACTACTACTCTTACTAGTACTACTACTATTATTACTACTATTGCTACTACTATTACTACTAATATGACTACTACTATTACTACTACTGCTATTACTACTGCTATTACTACTACTACTACCACTATTACTACTACTATTACTACTACTATTACTACTACTATTACTACTACTAGTAGTACTATTTCTACTAATACTACTACTATTACTACTACTATTACTACTATTACTAGCACTACCACTGCTATTAGTACTATTACTACTACTACTGTTACTACTACTAATACTATTACTACTACAATTACTACTATTACTACTATTACTACTACTATTACTACTACTATTACTACTGCTATTAGTACTACTACTACTATTACTACCACTTTTACTATTACTATTACTATTACTACTATTACTACTACTACTACGACTATTACTACTATTAGTACTATTACTACTACTACTACTATTACTATTACTAATACTACTACTACTACTATTACTACTATTACTATAACTAGTATTACTACCACTATTACTACTACTACTATTACTATTACTACTAATATTACTACTAATATTAATACTACTACAATTACTAGTATTAACAATACTATTACTACTATTACTACTGCTATTATTACTACTATTACTGTTACTACTATTACTACTACTAGTACGACTATTACTAAGTACTACTACTAGCACTACTAGTACTACAACTAGTACTACTACTAGTACTACTAGTACTACTAATACTACTAGTACTACTACTGGTACTATTACTACTAATATTAACACTATTATATTTACTATTATTACTACTATTACTACTTGTATTACTACTACTATTACTACTACTACTGTTACTACTATTACTACTACTATTACTACTATTATCACTTCTATTACTACTACTAGTACTATTACTACTACTACTGTTACTATTACTACTACTATTACTATAACTACTACTATTACTATTTCTACTAGTATTAGTACTATTATTACTACTATTACTAATAGTACTACTATTACTACTATTACTACTACTGCTACTATTACTATTACTACTATTTCTACTACTAGTACGACTATACCTACTTCTAGTACTACTAGTACTACTACTAGTACTACTCTCACTACTACTATTATTACTATTAGTACCTCTACTATCTATTACTACTATTACTACTTCTATTACTACTACTATTACTACTACTAGTGTTACTACTATTACTACTACTACTATTACTACTACTAGTACTACTTTTACTACTAGCACTACTAGTACTATTAGTACTACTATTACTTTTACTACTACTATTACTACTACTACTACTACTATTGTTATTACTACTACTAGTACAACTATTACTACTAGTACTACTACTATTACTAGTACTACTATTCCTACTACTACTATTACTACTATTACTGTTACTACTATTACTACTAGTTCGACTACTACTACTTGTAGTAGTACAAGTAGTACTCGTAATACTACTACTCCTACTACTACAACTATTACTACTACTATTACTACGACTATTACGACTACTATTACTACTATTACTATTACTACAACTACTATTACTACCACTACTATAACTACTACTATTACTACTATTACTACTAATATTACTATTACTATTGTTTCTACTACTATTACTACTATTATTACTACTACTAGTACTACTATTACTACTACTACTATTACTACTACTATTACTGCTAATATTATTACTACTATTACTACTACTGCTATTACTAATACTATTACTAATACTATTACTATTACTACCACTATTACTATTACTACTATTACTACTATTACAACTACTATTACTACTACTATTACTACTACTATTACTACTACTATTACTACTACTATTATTACTACTACTATTACTACCACTACTATAAGTACTACTATTACTACTACTACTACTGTTACTACTAATACTATTAATACTACTATTACTACCACTACCACTAATACTACTACTATTACTACTTCTACTATTACTACTACTATTACTATTACTACTACTATTACTATTACTACTATTACTACTACTACTACGACTATTACTACTATTAGTACTATTACTACTACTATAACTAGTATTACTACTACTACTACCATTACTACTACTACTATTACTATTACTACTACTACTATTACTACTATTACTATAACTAGTATTACTACTACTAGTATCACTACAACTATACTACTATTACTAGTATTACTACTACTACTATTACTACTAATATTAATACTACTACAATTACTACTAGTATTAACAATACTATTACTACTATTACTACTACTAGTACGGTTACTACTATTACTACTAGTACTACTACTATTACTACTACTAGTACTACTACTAGTACTACTAGAACTACTACTACTACTACTAGTACTACTACTAGTACTACTAGTACTACTACTAGTAATACTACTAGTACTACTACTAGTACTACTAATACTACTAGTACTACTACTGGTACTACTATTACTACTAATATTAACACTACTATTACTATTACTACTACTATTACTACTACTATTATCACTTCTATTACTACTAGTACTATTACTACTACTACTGTTACTACTATTACTACTGTTACTACTACTACTACTACTATTATTACTATAACTATTACTACTATTACAAATACTACTAACACTATTACAACTATTACTATTACTACTACTACTATTATTACTATAACTACTACTACTATTACTATTTCTACTAGTATTAGTACTATTATTACTACTATTACTAATAGTAATACTACTATTACTACTACCATTACTACTATTATTACTACTACCACTATTATTATTACTACTACTACTGTTACTATTACTACTACTATTACTTCTACTGTTACTACTACTAGTACGACTATTACTACTACTAGTACTACTAGTACTACTACTATTACTACTATTACTACTATTTTTACTACTTCTATTACTACTACTATTATTACTACTTCTATTACTACTACTACTATTATTACTACTACTACTACTATTACTACCACTACTACTAATAGTACTACTTTTACTACAGGCACTACTAGTACTACTATTACTTTTACTACTATTATTACTACTACTATTACTAGTACGACTATTGCTACTATTACTAGTACTACTATTACTAGTACTATTACTACTACTACTATTACTACTAGTTCGACTACTACTACTAGTACTACTCGTAATACTAGTACTCCTACTACTACAACTATTACTACTACTATTACTACTGCTATTACTACTACTATTACTACTACTATTACTATTTCTATTACTACTACTACAAGCACTACTATTACTACCACTACTATTACTACTACTATTACTACTACTATTATTACTACTACCATTACTACCACTACTATAAGTACTACTATTACTACTACTACTACGGCATAAACGTTAAAAGGCCGAAATTTGGAGGGCCTACGCTGGTGTGCACCCTATCCCACTCTCTACTTGTGGCGCAAGTTTGGACCAAATCGCTGACCTTCGGATTTCCCCCCAAATTCCATGGGGTACCCCCTTTGAGATTTTGGGCATTTTGGGGCATTTTGGTCACCTCCACCGATTTACCCGCTATGACACCCACAGGTCCGGGGCGGCCTGGGATGCCCTGCAGTGCAATGGCACACCAGTCAGGCACACGGTATCCCTGCCACAGGCATAAACGTCAAAAGGCACAACTTTCCAGGGCTCTCACCGCCACACCCTTGGTCTCACGATTGTGCTGCCTACGCTGGTGTGCACCCTATCCCACTCTCTACTTGTGGCGCAAGTTTGGACCAAATCGCTGACCTTCGGATTTCCCCCCAAATTCCATGGGGTACCCCCTTTGAGATTTTGGGCATTTTGGGGCATTTTGGTCACCTCCACCGATTTACCCGCTATGACACCCACAGGTCCGGCAAGGCCTGGGATGCCCTGCAGTGCAATGGCACACCAGTCAGGCACACGGTATCCAAAATGACCCAAGTGCTCCGATTTACCCGCCATCTCACCCACAGGTCGAGGGCGGCTAGTGCTGCCGTGGAGTCCAATTTGACACCACTCAGGCCAACGGTATGGGTGCCAGAGGCCAAAAGATGATTACTGGGTGAAAAGGCCCAAATTTGGAGGGGTGCCACTGCCACGCCCTTGGACTCAGGCTGCTCATGCTTACCTTGCTGTCTACTTTGACCGACTCTCTCCCTGTGGGGCAAGTTTGGACCAAATCGGTCACCTTCCAATTTTGGGCTAAATTGAGGAATTTGGGGTGAAATCCGGTCAGCGATTTGGCCCAAACTTGCGCCACAAGTAGAGAGTGGGATAGGGTGCACATCAGCGTAGACAGCAGAATCCTGAGACCAAGGGTGTGGCGGTGAGAGCCCTGGAAATTTGTGCCTTTTGACGTTTATGCCTGTGGCAGGGATACCGTGTGCCTGACTGGTGTGCCATTGCACTGCAGGGCATCCCAGGCCGCCCCGGGCCTGTGGGCGTCATAGCGGGTAAATCGGTGGAGGTGACCAAAATGCCCCAAAATGCCCAAAATCTCAAAGGGGGTACCCCATGGAATTTGGGGGGAAATCCGAAGGTCAGTGATTTGGCCCAAACTTGCGCCACAAGTAGAGAGTGGGATAGGGTGCACATCAGCGTAGACAGCAGAATCCTGAGACCAAGGGTGTGGCGGTGAGAGCCCTGGAAATTTGTGCCTTTTGACGTTTATGCCTGTGGCAGGGATACCGTGTGCCTGACTGGTGTGCCATTGCACTGCAGGGCATCCCAGGCCTTGCCGGACCTGTGGGTGTCATAGCGGCTAAATCGGTGGAGGTGACCAGAATGACCCAAAACCCAGAAAATCTCAAAGGGGGTACCCCATGAAATTTGGGGGGAAATCCCAAGGTCAGCGATTTGGCCCAAACTTGCGCCACAAGTAGAGAGTGGGATAGGGTGCACATCAGCGTAGACAGCAGAATCCTGAGACCAAGGGTGTGGCGGTGAGAGCTCTGGAAATTTGGGCCTTTTGACGTTTATGCCTGTGGCAGGGATACCGTGTGCCTGACTGGTGTGCCATTGCACTGCAGGGCATCCCAGGCCTTGCCGGACCTGTGGGTGTCATAGCGGCTAAATCGCTGGAGGTGACCAGAATGACCCAAAACCCAGAAAATCTCAAAGGATTTTGGGTCAATATGGTCACTTGCTCCGATATACCCGCCATCTGACCCACAGGTCGAGGGCGGTAGTGCTGCCGTGGAGTCCAATTTGACACCACTCAGGCCAACGGTATGGGTGCCAGAGGCCAAAAGGTGATTACTGGGTGAAAAGGCCCAAATTTGGAGGGGTGCCACTGCCACGCCCTTGGACTCAGGCTGCTCATGCTTACCTTGCTGTCTACTTTGACCGACTCTCTCCCTGTGGGGCAAGTTTGGACCAAATCGGTCACCTTCCAATTTTGGGCTAAATTGATGGGGTTAATCCTTTGAGATTTTTTGGATTTAAGGTCATTCTGGTCACTTGCTCCGATTTACCCGCCATCTCACCCACAGGTCGAGGGCGGCTAGTGCTGCCGTGGAGTCCAATTTGACACCACTCAGGCCAACGGTATGGGTGCCAGAGGCCAAAAGGTGATTACTGGGTGGTGCTAACGTGGAGTCCAATTTGACACCACTCAGGCCAACGGTATGGGTGCCAGAGGCTAAAAGGTGATTACTGGGTGAAAAGGCTCAAATTTGGAGAGATGCCACTGCCACGCCCTTGGACTCAGGCTGCTCATGTTTACCTTGCTGTGCACTTTGACCGACTCTCTCTCTCTCTGTGTTTGATCAAACATTTTGGTGTTTTATGATTTTTTGTTTGATTTGACCAAATGACAAGAATGTTGTTATTGGAGTTGAATGGGTTAATACGCTTGTAAACAAGTATTAGTACACTAGCACTGATGATGAAACGCTGGAGGACTTTGCTACGTACTCAAACAACTTGTATCTGGAGTAATTCTTTATTATCCATTTTTTCTTAATCGAGAGAATAAACAACAATATCACAAATAAACATGCCCTCATACCTTTGGCGTGGGTTTGCCGAGCCGACAGAGGGAGGGAGTGGCTGGGCGCAATTCTTTGCCTAAAAACTTCAGAGTAAACGTCTAGTTTGAGGAAGAGAAGGAGAAACAGGAGGAGGGCTGCTGGCTGTCTAGTTGGTAGAGGAACAAGTGGATGAGCAGCAGCTGCCTGGTTAGTGGAAGAGGTGGAGCAGCAGCTGCCTGGGTAGTGGAAGAGGTGGAGGAGCTGGTTAGTGGAGGAGGAAGTGGAGCAGCAGCTGCCTGGTTAGTGGAGGTGATGGAGCAGCTGTATGGTTAGTGGAGGAAGTGGAGCAGATGCTGCATGGTTAGTGGATGGAGTGGAGCAGCAGCTGCCTGGTTAGAGGAAGAGGAGCTGTAGCTGCCTGGTTAGTGGTGGAGCAGCTGGTGTCTGGTTAGTGGAGGAAGAAGAGCAGCAGCTGCCTGGTTAGTGGAGCAGCTGGTGCATGGTTAGTGGAGGAGGAAGTGGAGCAGCAGCTGCCTGGTTAGTGGAGAAGGAAGTGGAGCAGTTGCTGCCTGGTTAGTGGAGGAGGAAGTGGAGCAGCTGGTGCCTGGTTAGTGGAGGAGGAAGTGGAGCAGTTGCTGCTTGGTTAGTGGAGGAGGAAGTGGAGCAGTTGCTGCTTGGTTAGTGGAGAAGGAAGTGGAGCAGTTGCTGCCTGGTTAGTGGAGAAGGAAGTGGAACAGCTGGTGCCTGGTTAGTGGAGGAAGTGGAACAGCAGCTGCCTGGTTAGTGGAGGAAGAGGAGCAGCAGCTGCCTGGTTAGTGGAGGAAGAGGAACAGCTGCCTGGTTAGTGCAGAAGTGGAGCAGCTGGTGCCTGGTTAGAGGAACAAGAGGATGAGCAGCAGCTGCCTGGTTAGTGGAGGAGGTGGAGCAGCAGCTGCCTGGTTAGTGGAGGAGGTGGAGCAGGAGCTGTATGGTTAGTGGAAGAAGTGGAGCAGCTGGTGCCTGGGTAGTGGAGGAAGTGGAGCAGCAGCTGCTTGGTTAGAGGAACAAGAGGATGAGCAGCAGCTGCCTGGTTAGTGGAGGAATTGGAGCAGCAGCTGCCACGGTAGTGGAGGTGGAGCAACAGCTGTATGGTTAGTGGAGGAAGTGAAGTAGGTGGTGCCTGTTTAGTGGAAGTGGAGCAGCAGTTGCCTGGTTAGTGGAGGTGATGGAGCAGCTGTATGGTTAGTGGAGGAAGTGGAGCAGCTGGTGCCTGGTTAGTGGAGGGAGTGGAGCAGCAGCTGCCTGGTTAGAGGAAGTGGAGCAGCAGCTGCCTGGTTAGAAGAAGAGGAGCAGCAGCTGCCTGGTTAGAGGAAGTGGAGCAGCTGGTGCCTGGTTAGTGGAGGAAGTGGAGCAGCAGCTGCCTGGTTAGTGGTGGAGCAGCTGGTGCCTGGTTAGTGGTGGAGCAGCTGGTGCCTGGTTAGTGGTGAAGCAGCTGGTGCCTGTTTAGTGGAGAAGCTGCCTCGTTAGCGGAGAAGGAAGTGGAGCAACTGGTGCTTGGGTAGTGGAGGTGAAGCAGATGGTGCCTAGTTAGTGGAGGAGGAGCTGGTGCCTGGTAAGCGGAGAAGCAGCTGCCTGGTTGGTGGAAGAGGTGGAGTAGCTGGTGCCTGGTTATTGGAGGATGTGGAGCAGCTGGTGCCTGGTTAGTGGAGGAGGTGGAGCAGCCGCTGTCTGGTTAGTGGAGGTGGAGCAGCTGTTGCCTGGGTAGTGGAGGTGGAGCAGTCGGTAGCAACCCTCCAAACTTGGGCCTTTTAACCCAGTATTGACTTTTGGGCCTCTGGCACCCATACCGTCGGCCTAAGTGGTGTCAAATTGAACTCCACGGCAACCCTGGCCGCACTCAACCTGTGGGTGAGATGGCGGGTATATCGGAGCAGGTGACCATCATAACCCAAAATAAAAAAAATCTCAAAGGAGTAACCCCATGAATTTTACCGAAAATCCGAAGGTGACCGATTTGATCCAAACTTGCTCCACGGGAAGAGAGTCGGACACAGTGAACAGCAAGGTAGACATCAGCATCCTGAGCCCAAGGACGTGGCTTAGCCGCCCTCGACCTGTGGATGAGATGGCGGGTAAATCGGAGCAAGTGACCAAAATGACCCATAATCCAAAAAATCTCAAAGGACCCCATCAATTTACCCCAAAATTGGAAGGTGACCGATTTGGTCCAAACTTGCCCCATAGGGAGAGAGTCGGTCAAAGTGCACAGCAAGGTAAACATGATCAGCCTGAGTCCAAGAGCTTGGCAGTGGCAGCCCTCCAAATTTGGGCCTTTTCACCCAGTAATCACCTTTTGGCCTCTGGCACCCATACCGTTGGCCTGAGTGGTGTCAAATTGGACTCCACGGCAGCCCTAGCCGCCCCCGATCTGTGGGTGAGATGGCGGGTAAATCAGAGCAAGTGACCAGAATGACCTTAAATCCAAAAAATCTCAAAGGAACAACCTCATGAATTTAGCCGAAAATTCGAAGGTCACCGATTTGGTCTAAACATGACCCCCAGTGAGAGAGTCAGTCAAAGTGCACAGCAAGGTAAACATGAGCAGCCTCAGTCCAAAGACATGGCAGTGGCACCCCTCCTAATTTGGGCCTTTTCACCCAGTAATCACCTGTTGGCCTCTGGCACCCATACCGTTGGCCTGAGTGGTGTCAATTTGGACTTCACGGTAGCCCTAGCCGCCCTCGACCTTTGGGTCAGATGGCGGGTAAATCGGAGCAACTGACCAACATGACACCAAAATCCGAAGGTGACCGATTTGCCGTGGAATCCAATTTAACACCACTCAGGGAAACGGTATGGGTGCCACAGGCCCAAAAGTGAATACTGGGTGAAAAGGTCCAAGTTTGGAGGGGTGCCACCGTCACGCCCTTCGGCTAAGACTATTCATGTCTACCTTGCTTTGTAATTTGTCCGACTCTCTACCTGTGAGGCAAGTTTGGACCAAATCGGTCACCTTCGGATTTTGGGCAAAATTCATATGGTTTCTCCTTTGAGATTTTTTGGATTTTGGGTCATATTGGTCACCTGCTCCGATTTACCCGCCATATCACCCACAGGTCGAGGGCGTCCAGGGCTGCCGTGGAGTCCAATTTGACACCACTCAGGGATACGGTATGGGTGCCACAGGCCAAAAAGTGAATACTGGGTGAAAAGGTCCAAGTTTGGAGGGGTGCCACCGCCACGCCCTTCGGCTAAGGCTGTTCATGTCTACCTTGTTTTGTAATTTGTCCGACTCTCTACCCATGAGGAAAGTTTGGACCAAATCGGTCACATTCGGATTTTGGGCAAAATTCCTATGGTTTGTCCTTTGAGATGTTTTGGATTTTGGGTCATTGTGGTCACCTCCTCCGATTAAACCGCCATATCACCCACAGGTCGAGGGCGTCCAGGGCTGCCGTGGAGTCCAACTTCACACCACTCAAGGATATGGTATGGGTGCCACAGGCCCAAAAGTGAATACTGGGTGAAAAGGCCCAAGTTTGGAGGGATGCCACCGCCACGCCCTTGGGCTAAGGCTGTTCATGTCTACCTTGCTTTGTAATTTGTCCCACTCTCTACCCGTGAGGCAAGTTTGGACCAAATCGGTCACCTTCGGATTTTGGGCAAAATTCATATGGTTTCTCCTTTTGAGATTTTTTGGATTTTGGGTCATATTAGTCACCTCCTCCGATTTACCCGCCATATCACCCACAGGTCGAGGGCGTCCAGGGCTGCCGTGGAGTCCAATTTAACACCACTCAGGGATACGGTATGGGTGCCACAGGCCCAAAAGTCAATACTGGGTGAAAAGGTCCAAGTTTGGAGGGGTGCCACCGCCACGCCCTTGGGCTATGGCTGTTCATGTCTACCTTGCTTTGTAATTTGTCCCACTCTCTACCCGTGAGGCAAGTTTGGACCAAATCGGTCACCTTCGGATTTTGGGCAAAATTCATATGGTTTCTCCTTTGAGATTTTTTGGATTTTGGGTCATATTGGTCACCTCCTCCGATTTACCCGCCATATCACCCACAGGTCGAGGGCGTCCAGGGCTGCCGTGGAGTCCAATTTAACACCACTCAGGGATACGGTATGGGTGCCACAGGCCCCAAAGTCAATACTGGGTGAAAAGGTCCAACTTTGGAGGGGTGCCACCGCCACGCCCTTGGGCTATGGCTTTTCATGTCTACCTTGCTTTGTAATTTGTCCCACTCTCTACCCGTGAGGCAAGTTTGGACCAAATCGGTCACCTTCGGATTTTGGGCAAAATTCATATGGTTTCTCCTTTGAGATTTTTTGGATTTTGGGTCATTGTGGTCACCTGCTCAGATTTACCCGCCATATCACCCACAGGTCGACGGCGTCCAGGGCTGCCGTGGAGTCCAATTTAACACCACTCAGGGACACGGTATGGGTGCCACAGGCCAAAAATTGAATACTGGGTGAAAAGGTCCAAGTTTGGAGGGGTGCCACCGCCACGCCCTTTGGGCTAAGGCTGTTCATATCTACCTTCCTTTGTACTTTGTCCGACTCTCTACCTGTGGGGCAAGTTTGGACCAAATCGGTCACCTTCGGATTTTGGGCAAAATTCCTATGGTTTCCCCTTTGAGATGTTTTGGATTTTGGGTCATTTTGGTCACCTGCTCCGATTTACCCGCCATATCACCCACAGGTCGAGGGCGTCCAGGGCTGCCGTGGAGTCCAACTTTACACCACTCAAGGATACGGTATGGTTGCCTTAAGTGAATACTGGGTGAAAAGGCCAAGGTTTGGAGGGGTGCCACCGCTACGCCCTTGGGCTATGGCTGTTCATGTCTACCTTGCGTTGTACTTTGTCCGACTCTCTACCCGTGAGGCAAGTTTGGACCAAATCGGTCACCTTCAGATTTTGGGCAATATTCATATGGTTTCTCCTTTGAGATTTTTTGGATTTTGGGTCATTTTGGTTACCTCCTCCGATTTACCCGCTATATGACCCACAGGTCGAGGGCGTCCAGGGCTGCCGTGGAGTCCAATTTAACACCACTCAGGGATACGGTATGGGTGCCACAGGCCCCAAAGTCAATACTGGGTGAAAAGGTCCAACTTTGGAGGGGTGCCACCGCCACGCCCTTGGGCTATGGCTTTTCATGTCTACCTTGCTTTGTAATTTGTCCCACTCTCTACCCGTGAGGCAAGTTTGGACCAAATCGGTCACCTTCGGATTTTGGGCATATTTCATATGGTTTCTCCTTTGAGATTTTTTGGATTTTGGGTCATATTGGTCACCTCCTTCGATTTACCCGCCATATCACCAACAGGTCGAGGGCGTCAAGGGCTGCCGTGGAGTCCAATTTAACACCACTCAGGGATACGGTATGGGTGCCACAGGCCCAAAAGTCAATACTGGGTGAAAAGGTCCAACTTTGGAGGGGTGCCACCGCCACGCCCTTGGGCTATGGCTGTTCATGTCTACCTTGCTTTGTACTTTGTCCGACTCTCTACCTGTGAGGCAAGTTTGGACCAAATCGGTCACCTTCTGATTTTGGGATGAATTCATATAGTTTCTCCTTTGAGATTTTTTGGATTTTGGGTCATTGTGGTCACGTGCTCCGATTTACCCGCCATATCACCCACAGGTCGAGGGCGTCCAGGGCTGCCGTGGAGTCCAATTTGACACCACTCAGGGATACGGTATGGGTGCCACAGGCCCAAAAGTGAATACTGGGTGAAAAGGCCCAGGTTTGGAGGGGTGCCACCGCCACGCCCTTGGGCTAAGGCTGTTCATCCCTACCTTCCTTTGTACATTGTCCGACTCTCTACCTGTGTGGCAAGTTTGGACCAAATCGGTCATTTCCGGATTTTGGGCAAAATTCGTATGGTTTCTCCTTTGAAATTTTTTGAATTTTGGGTCATTTTGGTCACCTGCCCTGATTTACCCACTATATCACCCACAGGTCGAGGGCGTCCAGGGCTGCCGTGGAGTCCAATTTGACACCACTCAGGGATACGGTATGGGTGCCACAGGCCCAAAAGTCAATACTGGGTGAAAAGGTCCAACTTTGGAGGGGTGCCACCGCCACGCCCTTGGGCTATGGCTTTTCATGTCTACCTTGCTTTGTAATTTGTCCCACTCTCTACCCGTGAGGCAAGTTTGGACCAAATCCGTCACCTTCGGATTTTGGGCAAAATTCATATGGTTTCTCCTTTGAGATTTTTTGGATTTTGGGTCATATTAGTCACCTCCTCCGATTTACCCGCCATTTCACCCACAGGTCGAGGGCGTCCAGGGCTGCCGTGGAGTCCAATTTAACACTACTCAGGGATACGGTATGGGTGCCACAGGCCCAAAAGTCAATACTGGGTGAAAAGGTCCAAGTTTGGAGGGGTGCCACCGCCACGCCCTTGGGCTATGGCTGTTCATGTCTACCTTGCTTTGTAATTTGTCCCACTCTCTACCCGTGAGGCAAGTTTGGACCAAATCGGTCACCTTCGGATTTTGGGCAAAATTCATATGGTTTCTCCTTTGAGATTTTTTGGATTTTGGGTCATTTTGGTCACCTCCTCCGATTTACCCGCCATATCACCCACAGGTCGAGGGCGTCCAGGGCTGCCGTGGAGTCCAATTTAACACTACTCAGGGATACGGTATGGGTGCCACAGGCCCCAAAGTCAATACTGGGTGAAAAGGTCCAACTTTGGAGGGGTGCCACCGCCACGCCCTTGGGCTATGGCTTTTCATGTCTACCTTGCTTTGTAATTTGTCCCACTCTCTACCCGTGAGGCAAGTTTGGACCAAATCGGTCACCTTCGGATTTTGGGCATATTTCATATGGTTTCTCCTTTGAGATTTTTTGGATTTTGGGTCATTTTGGTTACCTCCTCCGATTTACCCGCTATATGACCCACAGGTCGAGGGCGTCCAGGGCTGCAGTGGAGTCCAATTTGACACCACTCAAGGATACGGTATGGGTGCCACAGGCCCAAAAGTGAATACTGGATGAAAAGTAACAAGATTGGAGGGGTGCCACCGCCACGCTCTTGGGCTATGGCTGTTCATGTCTACCTTGCTTTGTATTTTGTGCGACTCTCTACCTGTGAGGCAAGTTTGGACCAAATCGGTCACCTTCGGATTTTGGGCAAAAATTCATATGGTTTGTCCTTTGAGATTTTTTGGATTTTGGGTCATTGTGGTCACCTGCTCCGATTTACCCGCCATATCACCCACAGGTCGAGAACGTCCAGGGCTGCCGTGGAGTCCAATTTGACACCACTCAGGGATACGGTATGGGTGCCACAGGCCCCAAAGTCAATACTGGGTGAAAAGGTCCAACTTTGGAGGGGTGCCACCGCCACGCCCTTGGGCTATGGCTGTTCATGTCTACCTTCCTTTGTACTTTGTCCCACTGTACCCGTGAGGCAAGTTTGGACCAACTCGGTCACCTTCGGATTTTGGGCAAAATTCATATGGTTTCTCCTTTGAGATTTTTTGGATTTTGGGTCATTTTGGTCACCTCCTCCGATTTACCCGCCATATCACCCACAGGTCGAGGGCGTCCAGGGCTGCCGTGGAGTCCAATTTAACACCACTCAGGGATACGGTATGGGTGCCACAGGCCCAAAAGTCAATACTGGGTGAAAAGGTCCAAGTTTGGAGGGGTGCCACCGCCACGCCCTTGGGCTATGGCTGTTCATGTCTACCTTGGATTGTAATTTGTCCCACTCTCTACCTGTGAGGCAAGTTTGGACGAAATCGGTCCCCTTGGTATTTTGGGCAACATTCATATGGTTTCCCCTTTGAGATTTTTTGGATTTTGGGTCATTTTGGTTACCTGCTCAGATTTACCCGCTATATGACCCACAGGTCGAGGGCGTCCAGGGCTGCCGTGGAGTCCAATTTGACACCACTCAGGGATACAGTATGGGTGCCACAGGCAAAAAAGTCTATACTGGAAGAAAATGAACAACATTGGAGGGGTGCCACCGCCACGCCCTTGGGCTAAGGCTGTTCATGTCTACCTTGCTTTGTACTTTGTCCGACTCTCTACCCATGAGGTAAGTTTGGACCAAATCGGTCACCTTCGGATTTTGGGCAAAATTCATATGGTTTCTCCTTTCAGATTTTTTGGATTTTGGGTCGTTGTGGTCATCTCCTCCGATTTACCCGCCATATCACCCACAGGTCGAGGGCGTCCAGGGCTGCCGTGGAGTCCAATTTGACACCACTCAGGGATACGGTATGGGTGCCACAGGCCCAAAAGTGAATACTGGGTGAAAAGGCCCAAGTTTGGAGGGGTGCCACCGCCACGCCCTTGGGCTAAGGCTGTTCATGTCTACCTTGCTTTGTAATTTGTCCGACTGTACCTGTGAGGCAAGTTTGGACCAAATCGGTCATCTTCGGATTTTGGGCAAAATTCATATTCTCTTTTGGATTATTTGGATTTTGGGTCATTGTGGTCACCTGCACCGATTTACCCGCCATATCACCCACAGGTCGAGGGCGTCCAGGGCTGCCGTGGAGTCCAATTTGACACCACTCAGGGATACGGTATGGGTGCCACAGGCCAAAAATTGAATACTGGGTGAAAAGGTCCAAGTTTGGAGAGGTGCCACCGCCACGCCCTTGGGCTAAGACTGTTCATGTCTACCTTGCTTTGTAATTTGTCCGACTCTCTACCTGTGAGGCAAGTTTGGACCAAATCGGTCACCTTCAGATTTTGGGCAAAATTCATATGGTTTCTCCTTTGAGATTTTTTGGATTTTGGGTCATTTTGGTCACCTCCTCCGATTTACCCGCTATATGACCAACAGGTCGAGGGCGTCCAGGGATGCCGTGGAGTCCAATTTGACACCACTCAGGGATACGGTATGGGTGCCACAGGCCCAAAAGTGAATACTGGGTGAAAAGGCCCAAGATTGGAGGGGTGCCACCGCCACGCCCTTGGGCTATGGCTGGTCATGTCTACCTTGCTTTGTACTTTGTCCGACTCTCTACCCGTGAGGCAAGTTTGGACCAAATCGGTCACCTTCGGATTTTGGGCTAAATTCATATGGTGTCTTTGAGATTTTTTGGATTTTGGGTCATATTGGTCACCTGCTCAGATTTACCCGCAATATCACCCACAGGTCGAGGGCGTCCAGGGCTGCCGTGGAGTCCAATTTAACACCACTCAGGGATACGGTATGGGTGCCACAGGCCCAAAAGTGAATACTGAGTGAAAAGGCCAAAGTTTGGAGGGGTGCCACCGCCACGCCCTTAGGCTAAGGCTCTTCATGTCTACCTTGCTTTGTACTTTGTCCGACTCTACCTGTGAGGCAAGTTTGGACCAAATAGGTCACCATCAGATTTTCGGCAAAATTCATATGGATCTCCTTTGAGATTTTTTTGGATTTAGGTCATTATAGTCACCCACTCCTATTTACCCGCCATATCACCCACAGTTCGAGGGCGTCCTGGTCTGCCGTGGAGTCCAATTTGACACCACTCAGTCCAACGGTATGGGTGCCAGAGGCCCAAAGGTGATTACTGGGTGAAAACACCCAAATTTGGAGGGGTGCCACCGCCACGCTCTTGGGCTATGGCTGTTCATGTCTACCTTGCTTTGTATTTTGTGCGACTCTCTACCTGTGAGGCAAGTTTGGACCAAATCGGTCACCTTCGGATTTTGGGCAAAAATTCCTATGGTTTGTCCTTTGAGATTTTTTGGATTTTGGGTCATTGTGGTCACCTCCTCCGATTTACCCGCCATATCACCCACAGGTAGAGGGCGTCCAGGGCTGCCGTAGAGTCCAATTTGACACCACTCAGGTATACGGAATGGGCGCCACAGGCCCAAAATTGAATACTGGGTGAAAAGGCCCAAAATTGGAGGGGTGCCACCGCCACGCCCTTGGGCTATGGCTGTTCATGTCTACCTTGCTTTGTACTTTGTCCGACTCTCTACCTGTGAGGCAAGTTTGGACCAAATCGGTCACCTTCGGATTTTGGGCAAAAATTCCTATGGTTTGTCCTTTGAGATTTTTTGGATTTTGGGTCATTGTGGTCACCTCCTCCGATTTACCCGCCATATCACCCACAGGTCGAGGGCGTGCAGGGCTACCATGGAGTCCAATTTGACACCACTCAGGGATACGGTATGGGTGCCACAGGGCCAAAAGTGAATACTGTGTGAAAAGGCCCAAGTTTAGAGGGGTGCCACCGCCACGCCCTTGGGCTAAGGCTGTTCATGTCTACCTTGCTTTGTACTTTGTCCGACTCTCTACCCATGAGGTAAGTTTGGACCAAATCGGTCACCTTCGGATTTTGGGCAAAATTCATATGGTTTCTCCTTTGAGATTTTTTGGATTTTGGGTCATTTTGGTCATCTGCTCCGATTTACCCGCCATATCACCCACAGGTCGAGGGCGTCCAGGGCTGCCGTGGAGTCCAATTTGACACCACTCAGGGATACGGTATGGGTGCCACAGGCCCAAAAGTCAATACTGGGTGAAAAGGTCCAAGTTTGGAGGGGTGCCACCGCATCGCCCTTGGTCTATGGCTGTTCATGTCTACCTTGCTTGGTACTTTGTCCCACTCTCTACCTGTGAGGCAAGTTTGGACCAAATCGGTCACCTTCAGATTTTGGGCAATATTCATATGGTTTCTCCTTTGAGATTTTTTGGATTTTGGGTCATTTTGGTTACCTCCTCCGATTTACCCGCCATTTCACCCACAGGTCGAGGGCGTCAAGGGCTGCCGTGGAGTCCAATTTAACACTACTCAGGGATACGGCATGGGTGCCACAGGCCCAAAAGTCAATACTGGGTGAAAAGGTCCAAGTTTGGAGGGGTGCCACCGCCACGCCCTTGGGCTATGGCTGTTCATGTCTACCTTGCTTTGTAATTTGTCCCACTCTCTACCCGTGAGGCAAGTTTGGACCAAATCGGTCACCTTCGGATTTTGGGCAAAATTTATATGGTTTCTCCTTTGAGATTTTTTGGATTTTGGGTCATTTTGGTCACCTCCTCCGATTTACCCGCCATATCACCCACAGGTCGAGGGCGTCCAGGGCTGCCGTGGAGTCCAATTTAACACCACTCGGAGGAGGTGACACCTCGGAGGAGGTGACCAAAATGACCCAAAATCCAAAAAATCTGAAAGGAGAAACCATATGAACCCATAGGTTGAGTGCGGCCAGGGTTGCCGTGGAGTTCAATTTGACACCACTTAGGCCGACGGTATGGGTGCTAGAGGCCCAAAAGTCGATACTGGGTTAAAAGGCCCAGATTTGGAGGGTTGCTACCGCCACGTCCTTGGGCTCAGGCTGCTCATGTCTACCTTGCTGTGCACTGTGTCCGACTGTCTCACTGTGGGGCAAGTTTGGATCAAATCGGTCACCTTCGGATTTTCGGCAAAATTCATGGGGTTACTCTTTTGAGATTTTTTGGATTTTGGGTTACTTTGGTTATCTGCTCCGATTTACCCGCCATCTCACCCACAGGTTGAGTGCGGCCAGGGTTGCCGTGGAGTTCAATTTGACACCACTTAGGCTGACGGTATGGGTGCCAGAGGCCCAAAAGTCAATACTGGGTTATAAGGCACAACTTTGGAGGGTTGCTAGGTTAGGTCAGATCACCATCTTGAGAAAATGAAGTTGCATGAGATGCATTTATGAGACTTATAACCAATGTGATCTCTTGTATGCATCTTCATATTATTAGGGAAAACCAATGAAGATCATTTGTGCATGTTCTCTTCAAAGTTGGGGGCCAAGTAATAACTGGAGACTCAAGAACATAATAAAAGCTTACCATCCATGTGAATTCTTGTATGACAATTCAGTTCTTCAGATTGAAAAAGAAGATTCACATAAAGTACACCTTTGAGACATATCATCAAAATGGTAGTGAAAGACAAAGAGAAGGCAACACAACCAGCAACCAAACTGGTCCTCAGTCTGGTAGATAAGCCATGAGGAATGACTAAAAGTACTGGGCCTACCAACTTTGAAAGGTCGAAGAGAAAGAGGTGACTTCATTACAGTATTCAGGTCACTAAAGTAGATAGAAGAGATCTGATTAAAGATGAGAGGGCTTTAAGAGGTCTTGGAAGTAAATTAATAAAAGATGTGAAGAGAGATGTATATATATGTGGAATAGCTTAGAAGGTGATATAGCCCAAGCTCAAACAGTACATGAATTCAAAGCTAAATATAGTTGGAAATCAAAGATATAGATTAAGTTGGAACTGTACATGAATTTGAGTCTAGGGATGTTAGAAAATTAGGGAATAGGAGATGGGACCCAATGAGCATTGCTCCTTTCCTGTATACTACAATTAAATAAATATAAGACTCTCCCTCATGATTCCCCTCACCTTCACAGAGGCTGGGGTAGACTCCAAAGAACAAACATGGTCAGGTTACGGGGAGAGGAGTGTCCAGATAAATGGTTTGCAATCTTAATGAATATCAGCATCACTGGAATCACATGAAATACTATAGGACCAGGGGTACCCCCAGGAAAACACATTAGACTTAAAAGCATTCACTGTGTGCCTATAGTTCCGCATTATGTCCTCACAGTGTAGCCCTGCACCCCAACCCCCAGGGTTGGCAGGAAGAATGAGTGAAATATCACCAGAATTGCATTAATGAAATCAAAATACTGATTCCTCTCATTTTTGGGTAAGAAATAGATTACCCTACTCAAACCCAACCTAACATAATCTAAGTAAAAGATGAAAAACTCGCATGTATTTTCACTTTTCAATTTTTATTTTTTAAAGATATTTTTCATATAAACTTTTTTTTTGTTCAGAAGATATTGCCACATAAATAATAAGAGCACTATTTTATAACAAAATTAATATACTACACTTACTTCAGCTACTCATCTTTCCACCATCATTAAGTGACCATATATAGTGAAAATGGGGAGCATACACACATTATACAACCAAAAAATACTTTGTCAGAAAAAGCATACCTTTATGGAAGATCTTCAGTCAACAAGAGGTTGTGTAATTGATGAGGTAAATTCAATTAGAATAGAAAAAATGACAGGGCATATGGCAGACCTCTGCAGAAATATTATGGCATTTAGGACACCTTCTAGTATTAAAACAGTACTAACACATGATAACAATAATAATAATGATGATGATGATGAAAACGACGACGATGACAATGATGATGATGAAAGACGATAATGATGATGATGAAAACAATGATAACGATAATGATGATAATGATAACAATGATAACGATAAGGATGATAATGATAACAATGATGATGATGATAACAATGATAAAGATAACGATGATAAAGATAATGATGATAAAGATAATCATGATAAAGATAACAATGATAACAATAACGATAATGATAACAGTAATGATAATTAATGATAATAATAATAATGATAATTAATGATAATTGATGATAATGATAATATAATTGATGATGATGATAGTAATAATTAATAAAGTTTATTTGGCAATGAATCAATATACATGAAATGCAGATAATGAAAAGAACACATAGTTCGAAGTAACAATTACAAATGCAGAGGATAACACAAAAAAGCATGTAAGCTTATTTCCATTGTCCTATGTGCATCCACCACACAAAAGACACAGAGAACCTCACCCCACAATAACAATTCCTAAACAACAACACAATATTTCTTCCCTGTGTGACTTATGGGCCTTCCTGGTGACCCAAGCCAGATACCTAGGAGCTGTGTGTCTCCTGCAAGAGACCTGGAGCAACAGATTGATTGACTGATGAATGTATTGGTTGTGGTCATGTCTACAGGAGTTCTGTTGTTAACAGTACTTATAAATTAGACTCTACTTTAGATTTTAAAATTGTTAGAAAACCCTAACAATATTTGGCATTTATTAAGTGACACTTCTCTCTTCAAATACACTTGATGTATTTATGTGTGTCGAAAATTATCTATTTTGTTGCTACCACAAATACCTAAAATCACATCATCTTTAATTTCATCATCTTTTCATTCATGACCCTTTCACCCCATCCAAGGATGAGATCAATGGATGGGATGAAAGGGTCTTTGAGCAAGATAGGAATGGCTGTTGAGCAAGGGAGGATGGAGGCAGGTATATGGGTGAGTGGAGGATGGTTGTGTATGAATAATTTTTTTTATGCAACCTAATGGTATTTCTCCCTTTTTTCTCTTTTTTCTGCTTGTGGGGACTGGGTGGGTGGGGTGGGGTTGCCATGTAAAAAAGTGGCTCTGCTAGGGATGTGCTGCAAAAATTTCAGAAACACACAAGTGCAGATATTTAACCTAACCTATTTTTAGAATAAAATGGCATCATTATTATATATAATTGGTAATATTATATTGAAAAGTAATTCCATAGAAAAAAAAATAATCTTTCAAAAAAATAAATAAAAAAAGATACTAATGAAAAAAAATTATTAGTGTGCTACTAGAATAGAACCAGTATCTTATTACAGTTTAATCAGTTATCAATTTAATCTTATTACTTCACTACACATGTTTAGGCATGCATAAGCATATAAGCATGTCACTACCAGTATACTTCTCATTTGGAAAATCAACCACAAGGTTGCCAATCTGTGAAATCCTTGTATCAATAATGGGAATGTCTTTCAATACCTCTGTATTGTGATTCTCATCAGTACTCGTACTAGAAAGCTCAGTCAATTTAATATGGGGGCAAATTCAACTATTCACTGCCTCCTGCAGATCATCTACATCTTAGGTTATTCAACTTGCACAGAGTACAGATCCATAACATTTGCTGAATGCTGTATTTTCATAAATCAACCATCCTAATACATATTTCAAGTCCAAACTTGTAACCAAACCATTTATCAAATTCTCCTCTAGTTAAATCTTAGAGCAAGTATCTTTCCTTCCTTCTGCCTTCTCCTTAGAACCTACCATTCCAGTTTTCCCCATTCATTAGTAAGTGTACTTTAAATTATTGCATCAAACACTATATTACTTAAAACCAATGTAGCTAAAATGCAATCTTGCTTGGTTACCCACCTTAGGGCCATCCTTTTGTTCATCTACTACTTGGACAAAATTTACATAAACTTTGTCTTGTTCTAAAAAAAATACTCAAACATGAAAATATTATAAAGATATCTCTATAACTAAATCTCCAACTCCTTTCCTAACTTTGTTGGTTGAGGTGACCTCTTCAGTACGGACCAAAATATCACGGGCAGCCAAACGTACGATGTGTCGTAATAATACTCGCATCATAAAATATAGTCACTGCTTATATCGATCGTTCTCTCTTTCACCCGTGAATATTGATAACCATAGAAAATGTGATGAAGACAGTTTAGAGCAGTGGTTCCCAAACTGGGGGAAATTTCCACCTGGGGGGAAATTTGAAGCTACCAGGGGGAAATAATTACACTACCTACTAACTAAAAAAAATCTCTGATGGATTTTCTCATGTCTGAGAGAGAGAGAGAGAATGCCTGTTTATCAGTATATTTGTACATTTGAAAAATAGATTAGTAAATAGTCACAGTGTATTTTCACTAGTCTTTCCCTGCTACACATGAAGGGGGAAATCTGGATAGTTGACCTGGGTGCAGGGGGAAATGACAGAAAAAAATTTGGGAACCACTGGTTTAGATAGTACCATATGTCATTACGCAGGGGCAACTACAATAAATATACTCAAGACGCCGATATGGCAGCCTCGCGTATCCACTTGCTCCTCATGCCGCCTACGTATGCGGCACCGTATGGAAGGGGTAGAATCAAGGTCTAAATATACAGGTCAGACCGTTTGAATTATTGTGCGCAGCTTCTGACGTCATTAGGCTGGGTCCGTTTTCTCTTTGTGAAACACTGAAGAAAACTGTGAAACGCCAAGGAAGACAGGAACTATAATATTTTATATATTATATATATATCATATATATTATATATTCATATATATAGACAGGAACTATAATATTTGATATATATTCATATATATATTTTATATTTTTGTCAGAATATAACTAATTGCGTGGAGCGGTGCGAGCGAAGGCAACGACATTCCCGAACGACGCACCAGCTTCAACTGACAGCTATAGGACCCGCGAACCCCACTTTGAACAGCCAGGTGACGTTCAGGGGCCCGCTGCGCCAACTCCCTCGAAATTCGGTCGGAAGTGGTTAGACCTTATATCCTTAGATCTTGGGGTAACCTAGGATCATGTGTTTATATTATGCGTACGTTTAGATCTATAGGAACGAGTGCGTGGAGGTGTCTTAGAAAACTGGAGTGTGAAGGGAGAACTTTAATTTTTTTTTGGTGTGTGTGTGTATTCACCTTGGTCTTTGGATCACGTGTTGGACTCGTGATCGACAGCTATTTCCCTCCCGGAAGAGAGCTCAGAGCTCGTATGACCGATCTATGGGTAATGCTATGACCTTTCACACACACACACACACACACACACACACACACACACACACACACACACACACACACACACACACACACACACACACACACACACCGACTCGGTGGCACAGTTGGTAGAGCGCTGAACTGGGAAGCAGAAGTGCTCCCAGTAACCAGTTCGAATCCTGCCCAGGGCCGAAATTATTTCGGTATCGCTGTGCCTCGGGTCGTTACTCTGACTCTCGTGGGCGGGGAGTTGGGTGTGTGTGTGTGCAAGGTCATAGCATTACCCATAGATCGGACCTACGAGCTCTGAGCTCTCTTCCAGGAGGGAAATAGCTGTCGATCACGAGTCCAACACGTGATCCAAAGACCAAGTGAATACACACACACACACACCCCGCCCACAAGAGTCAGAGTAACGACCCGAAGCACAGCGATACCGAAATAATTTCGGCCCTGGGCAGGATTTGAACTTGGTACTGCTGTGCGTGCGTGCGTGCGTGTGTGTGTGTGTGGGGGGGTGCGTGTGCGTGTGCGTGTGTGCGTGTGTGTGTGTGTGTGTGTGTGTGTGTGTGTGCGTGCATGTATTGAGGTGATGTGTGTGTGTGTGTGTGTGTGTGTGTGTGTGTGTGTGTGTGTGTGTGTGTGTGTGTGTGTGTGTGTGTGTGCGCGCGTGCATGTACTGAGGTGATATGTGTGCTATGTGTGTTGTTGTGGGCCTGTTGTGTTAAGTGCTGGACTAGGAGAGGAGTATTTATCTTTCATTGAATTTACTACGCAATAGCGTCATACAGTGGGGGGGGAGGTTTTCATAATGAACGTAGGAAGGCAACTGGGTAGGAGAGGAGTAGGGAATTAGGGTGTGGAGGTAGTTAGGGTAAGGTGAGGGGGGGGGTGGAGGGTGCTGGTGAGCGGGGGAGTTGTTAAGTGTGTACGCTAACGACTGTCTCTGTCCGGAGCGATTGGAAAGTGTTGTTGAGCCGACGCACCTTCTAGGTTACATATATACTCGAGTTAACCATTATTGTTCTTAATTAAGAATTGTACTTTAATTGTAATATTGACACATTTAAAGATAATCAAATTTAAAATATATTATTTTGAAATAAAAGTCTTAACCAAATTCATAAAACACATCAAGATCACACGTTCCGAAAACAGAATATAAAATCATCAGTTATGATACAATTCTTCAATGAAAAGCGTGAAATACTCGTCCTCAAATTTCGATTAATCACGGTGACCATGTATATTGTTTTCTATTCAATGCGTCAATCACACACGCACCTAACAACTCACCCATACTTTTAAATTATAACACGTACTGTATTTGCAATAACGATAATAAACATTGATCAAGGACGGAGTAAAACGAAGATTCCTTAGAAATATTTACTGTTGTGGGTGACCTGACGATTTTTTATTCAATTATTATTATTAACTTTTCAATTTTTGGGGGTGAGGGGGGGGGGCGGTCATTATTCTTCACGTCTACTTCTCTCCCTCTGGGGTAAGTTTGGGGTAAATCGGTGACCTGCCGATTTTGGGCAAATTTTGACTATATCACCGCATAATTACGAGTGAATACTATATCACAATTTTCGCTTCACTTGATTAATTACGTGTTTCGCTACACAAAATCACTACACTTATACAAAATGACTACACTATATCACATTACACTATATCAAAACACTCACAATTCGGTGTGTCTCTTCATTTGTATAATCACGTGTTTCACAATACTACACTATTCTGCAGCACTATATCACAATCACCACAACACTATCGGAACACTATTACAAATTATCGTTTCACACGAATAATTACGTGTTTCGCGGCACAATATCACTACACTATGTCACAACACTGTTACAATGTGATATTTCACTACACTACACTATTTCGCAACGCTGTATCAAATCGCAGTACTATATCATAACACTCTATTGTTACATTATGGTGTATCACTATGCTATGTCACAATTTGACATTTTGTTTCACCAGTTATTACGTGTTTCAATACACTATTTCGCAGCTCTGCATCACAATCACCGTAACACTATATCGCAACACTATCACACGTGCTATCCCAATTTGGTGTTTCGCTGTACTTGTTTCATTGCGTGGTTCACTATCTTATTTCGCAGCACTATATCACAATCACCATAACACTATATCATAACACTATCACACGTCTTTTACAACACTACACTATATCGCAACACTATTTCGCATTGCACAGGTCAATTCGTCCTCTCTATCGCAGTGTATTCACTGCATTAAATTCTGATTCCGCAACAATTCAGTTTTCTCGCTTCCCTCGATTTCACACGTGACTGCGCGCTGTGTTCACTTAGTATTTCGCTTGGGATTCAAAGTCAAAACGTCCCCGAGTTCGCGTTCCGATGAATCTGCAATTGTCGTCTGAGACAACGCCATCAGACAAAAGTTCGCAGAGTCCTTCCGCTCGAGGTGTTGACTCTTCCAGATCCCGACGACGACTGGGCGCACGACGACCTGTTCTGCGCTCCGATTGGCCACTGTCATATTGTACTACTTTCTGCCGTACCTCACCTCTAGCTGGGGGGGGGGGGAGGTCGGTCGGTACTTCAGGATACGCAAGATATTGGGCTGTGGTGGCACTCTACTATATGTGGTGGTTCTCTACTATATGGCTGACACACACACACACACACGCACACACACGCACGCACGCACACACACACACACATACACATACACGCACACACACACACACACACACACACACACATACATATATATATATATATATATGTATATATATATATAATATATATATATATATCTATATATATATATATATACAGTATATATATGTTAAGACATTCTGACAGGTTGACGCAAGCGGAGTAGGAAACAGGAATCTTATGCCACGTCCACACGGTCGAGCACTGTCCGCCGGGCACGAGGGCTTGGCTCGACAACGGGCAATTTTTAGATGCTTGGGTGCGAATGTGGCAGGAAAAGGTGGAGTGGAGGTGGAGGTAGAATGTAGATTGAGAGAAGCGAGTAAATGCCTTGGTGGATTAAAAAGTGTAATGAGGAATAGAGATTTGGGAATGGATGCTAAGAGGAGACTGTATGAAGGAGTGATTGTGCCAACAGCACTGTATGGGGGCAGAAACATGGAACATAAGAGAGGAAGAGAGAAGGAGTTTGAATGTGTTTGAGATGAGGTGTCTGAGAAGTATGGTAGAGGTTACTAGGCTGGATAGAGTGAGAAATGAGGAGGAGAACAGAGGTGGTAAGGGAGTTGGGAGATTGGGTTGATGAAAGAATATTAGGATGGTTTGGACACATGGAAAGAATGAGTAAAGAAAGACTAGTAAAAGAGGTATGGAAGGCAGATGTGGAGGGAGTGAACATGAGGGGGCGACCTAGGATGAGATGGATGGATGGGGTGAAAGGGGTTTTGGGAAAGAGGGGAATGTCTGTTAACGAGGGACGGGAGATGACAGAAGACAGGGGTGAATGGAGAATGGTTGTATATGGATGATGTTGTGATGCATGAGGTGGAATGGGCGGGGTGATGGGGGGTGAGGTAGTATGTGTGAGCAAAATTTGATGCAGCCCGAAGGGATTTCTCCCCGTCTTCTCCTTTTCTGCATGAGGGGACGGAGAAGGGGGGTTGCCGATTTAATGAAGCGGCCTTGCTGTGGATGTGCTGTGTCTTGCGACACTGCCTCTGACCCAGGGCAGTGGACAGGATGCAGAGATGACCCGTCATCCAGGAGGTGCCAAGATAAGAGGGAGAGTGGAGGGGAGTGGAGTGTATTTAGGGATGGAATGGATGGGAATATTTTTTATGCTTTTTTCTTTTTGGCTACCTCCCTTGCAAGTGGGAAAACTTTTGTTATATATATGTATGTATATAGATATATGTGAACACATTTTCACTGAGAATCACGTCATCACCGTAGCACTGCTATGACAATTTCGATTCGTGTGAAATTCTTTTAAAACTAAGTAATTTGTACTCATAAATAAGGTTAAAAACTTCTGATGACATTATTCGGTCTTCAATTACAAATTATGCATGCTTTATGAATTCGGTTATATAATACATAAAATGTAAATGGGTAACCACTGAAATAAGCGCCTAATGTTTACATCTCAAAGACGAACTGTCGTAGGAACTGAATAACATAAATATAGGATGCGTATTGTAGACAAGAGTATAATAAAATTCAAAACACATTAGTTTGAAAAAATAATATATGTTGTTATACTTCATAATATTTATTCGTAAAATTATAATATGATAAATGTTTTATCATAAGATAAAATATACTTTCCAAATACTTTTTTGTATACTGTAAGTTTATCAACATTACTTCTATCGATGACATCCTTGGCAACCCGTGATATCCGTCACTAAGCCAAGACCAAGTTTTGGCAGTGAAAACAATGATTTCGCTATGGAGTTGCATCGTAGGGCCTCGAGTATACCGGCTTTATGAAGTCATTACTGCAGCAAATGAAACTGAGGTGAGCTTCAGGGAGAAAAAGAAAGGGTTATAGAAGTCAACAAACAATGGCAACGAAATATCCAATATTTAGATGTTGCTTGAATAACATCTATTACATCTAACATATTTTATTGCCTTGGATAAAGTTAGATTGGGTGTTAATTAGGAGTATATAGACCATGATATTGTTAGTGGTAGTGGTATTCATAAATTTATTTCTTGAGTTTCTTGCCATATGTCACAAGAATGACATTGTGTAGGTCATGGTACTCGTTGTTTAGTAGGTTGGTATGTACACAAAAAGAAAAACCTCTCAACCAGTAGTTGGAGGAGGTCGTCAAATAACAATGAGTATCAATCCTAAATTTTTTATATATGATAGTTAAGTGTATGAGGTTAAGATATTAAGTTAGATACAAAGGTTCACCAATACTCTTTGTGACTGACTTATACTTATACTTATTAAATTTTAAGAAATTAAGGATAATGTAGAAAAATATCCTCATTAGTCATATAAGTGCTTGTCATTAATTAACCACATAGATCATTAATCTGCCCTCATTTGGAATATGCTGTTTCCATATATTTTTTTAATCTGTAGAGATTGGGAAGGGCACATTAATGAGCAAAAGAATTTATATCTTAAATATAAATATCATCTAAAGCATTTAAACCAGAAGAACAAATAATACAGGTCTTCAAGATTGTAAAATTAATTTTTGTTATCATGCTGACCAAATGAGAAAAAATAGCCTCATTCTGGCAGGACATAAATTCACTCAAAAAGTAGGAAGAAATAATTAAAAAACACACCCGACACTGTCAGTGAACAAAATGAATTTCCAGTTGAGGTAACAGTGATATACAATTCAAAGTTTTAAGATTTAATTGGGTAAACACCTAAGCAATATGTTATGATATTATTTTCTTTTCTTGATTATTTGCTCATTTGTGTGCTTGTTCTAAAGATATTTGTGTATACAACTTCATTATGGGCTGAAAGTTCTTCTGGTGGTATGTTTTCCCATTGTAATCCCTTATAATTTGCTTTATATCTAGGTATAAATCTGCAGACTTCTAAATGTTGAAACTAGTTAAGATACATGCTCAAGCTGTATTTATGCAACTTATAGGTATCAGCAGGTTTACAAGACTGAGGTAGAACTTAGTCATTCTATCTCTGCTCAATAAGCTACCCACCACTTGTAGCCCACAACATGCCTATATAAACAAATACACACAAATATACACACCCATAAATACACATATAGTTTTCCATATAGATGCATGAATATGTGGAATAGCTTAGAAGGTGATATAGCCCAAGCTCAAACAATACATGAGTTCAAATCTAAATATGATAATTGGAAATCGAAGATATATATTAAGTTGGAACAGTACTTAAATTTGACTCTAGGTATGTTAGAGAATTAGAGAACAGGAGACGGGACCCCATGAGCATTGCACCTTTCTTGTATACCACAATTAGGTAAATACAATTAAGTAAACACAGTTAGGTAAAGAAAGACAGCTACAGAAGAGACCTGAAAAAGAATAGCTTCTTACATAGAGTGATTGATGTGTGGAACAAACTGAATGGAGAAACAGTGAATGCCAAAACTATACACGATTTTAAGAATAAACTGGATGTGGAGAGATACGAAAATGGGTCACTACGAGCATAGGTCTCGTCCTGTAAAATACAACTAGGTAAATACACACACGCATACTAGGTATGATGAATTGGAGAATAGGAGATGGGACCCAATGAGAAAGGCTTCCTTTTTGTATACTACAGTGAAGTAAATACACGCACAAAATTGCACACAAAATAAGGACTCTAAACTGTTCTTCACCTGACACCCTTGAACAGTACCCTAACCAAGAAATTTCCTCCCATGACAAACAAGAACCACTATAGTATGATGTGTGTTTAGGGGACCACCTAGCAATAAAGAGTTCCAACGCAGAATAGGCTCAACCACATAATTAAATTACCCCAAATGCACTCCCCACGTAGAAAACATAGAACACCTCATCCACCACACAATACATCACCCATATTCTTATGGGCATTGTCACTCAAAAGCATTTCTTTACTGAATGAAATAATTTTAATTTTCAGAGTCAAAGCTACACTCCAAACACCTTTGAAAAATGTGGCAATCAAATAATGCAAGGGGTGAGTCAACATTGTTGTCATGCTATTATTTTAGTAAAGTTTGTGGACAAATAAACAAATAAGTATCTTGTTGAGAAGCTGATTTATTGAAATATTACTAGACTAATAGATGTCGGTTCAAAATCATTTTGTGTATTAATTTCAAATTCTAGATCAATATAATGTGGAATATTGGTCTCTACACTTCACCACTCATAGTCACCTACCTATGGAGAAGAGAGTACTTCTGCTTAATGGGATGTGTTTCTGTTGTGAAGGTAAGTGGTTTTTATATTATTTGTAAAGAGGTTACCATATGTGGTTGAGAACACAATCTTGTGTATATTTCTTTGCGTCATTACTTGCAGCAAAGATCGAGGGGATGGCGGTTCGAATCCTGCCACCAGCGAAGTTGAACCAAGAGCATGGTTCATTAAATTCCACACTACAAAGCCCTCTGTGAGGGGCACCGTCCTAGCCTTCTGATAGAGGGGAGTTTGTGACGTTAAACCATATCATCATCATCGTCTTTCTTATGAACTACTCCTTTTGATAAAGTGATCAGATAGTGCTCTTGAAGGATAAGTGATGATGTGCAAATGTTTCCTCAAGTTTTACTGGTTAGACACCCACAGCCCCATAGTTTTAGTACCTAAAAATCCTTAGTAATGATTTTACTAGACCTAGATTAAACTTTGTCATAATCCTGTTCATATGTTTTAGTTCAAAATTACATCAGTCTTTGATCTCTCATGATTTCAGTGCCCATGTTTCTGATTCTGTGAAGTGAATTTAGCTGAAGAAGCCTTGTTCTCTGTATTTGCATTATGAACTGTGACTTGGTTTTCACTTGCAGTTCGGCATGGGAATTGGTTTGTTGATGGTGGTTGCCCTTGCTTTGAGAGGTCTTGGCCGAAACACCAATTCACAGTACACAACATTCCTCAAGAAACTTAACGAAGCACAGGCGAACTACAACTCCTCAAACAAAGTAAGTTGACTTACCTTCTGCATTAATAACCTTTACACTAATAAAAGCTGCTTGTTGGCTGAGTGGGTTAGAGCGTCGCTACTCGTGGCAAAATTTAAGGTGATGGCAGTGAGTTGGATCAAGAGCGTGGTTCATTAAATTCCACGCTACAAACTTCTCTGTAAGGGGGCCTGTCCAAGCCCTCTGATTTTAGGAGTTTGCGATGTTCAACTGAATCATTGTATCATTGCGTGTAAATGGATACCATGGAGATGAATAAAATAGTCTGGGTACAACCAGAATAAAAGCATAAATGATGCTCAAGAGGGTATGAGTAAACTGAGATATGGTATAACACCTTTACTACTGAGGGATTACTATAAAAATAAGTGAATCAGGTGACAGCCATTATTGAGGAAAAAGTGCTCTCTGGTTTTGGAAGAAGTTAATCATATGCTCACTCATGCTTCATGACATCTAGGTAGGCATCATCGTATCAAAGAGGTTAATGTCCCGTCAGTTTATATTTATAGAAGAAGTTAATACCCCATTAATTTATATTTAATTCACAACCATTCTCCGCTCACATTTTATATTTGTTTTTGAAAGAGATGAAGTTGTGACTATGCAATACCATCCCTAGCACTTTTACTACATGTGTATCTATTTCTTTTCAGTTGGCCTTATCCAAATACGACTGCGACTTTTGGGCTTGGCCAGCAGATTTCTACTGGAATGAAGTTGAAGGGTAAGATTTCACTAAAGTGTATACTGGTCCACCTCTGTTGGGAAAGAGACTTTGTCATGCATTGTATATCTGTGGTTAGGTTTTATTAATGTGAAAAAGTTTAGATTTATATGTAAAGTATACATAGATATACTAAAGGCTTTTTTCCCCATTACAAGGGAGGTAGCCAAAAAACAAAGACATAGAAACCACTCCCACCTATTCCGTCCCCATCACGCTCCACTCCCACCTATTCCGTCCCCATCACGCTCCACTCCCACCTATTCCGTCCCCATCACGCTCCACTTCCCTCCACTCTCTTCCCTCCCTCTTAACTTGGCACCTCCTCCACTCCGCACCCATCCGAAACCCTTTCATAGCCCCCCCCCCTTCTCTTAGCACCTCATGGATGAAGGGTCATCATCCCTGTCATCCACCACATCGCTTCAGTCAAAAGCAATGCAGTAAGGCACAGCACCTGTACAGCAGGGCCTGACAACCAGGGCTGATTTATTTCCACCTTGTCTTTGTATGGCAACCCTCCCCCTCATCCACTCTGAAAATTCGCAGAGAAGATAGTGTCATTTCTTCATCCATTTACGTCCACTGCGCTGAATGGCCTACCGGCTCTGGCGCTTGTCCTTCAAGCCAAAAATTCCATAAATCAAATCAAATCAATCATTTACATCCACTGTCTTTTCTGTCCTCGTCCTTGCTTGACAGACATTCCTCTTGCGTTCAGTATCTCCTTTTACCCAATCCATCAGGAAACTCGTTGGCTGAGCGGGTTAGGACATCATTACTTGTGGCAAAAGTCGAGGGGGATGGCAGTTCGAACCCTGCCACTGGTGAAGTTGAACCAAGCAAGGGCATTATGGTTCATTCAATTCCACACTATAAAGTTCTCTGTGAGGGGCACCATCTTAGCCTTCTGATACGGGGAAGTTTGTGACATTAAATCATATCAGGGGCAGACTGGCAATTAGGACATTTGGTCAATGCCCAGTGGGCCGGTTCTGTGGTGCCCAAGTGGGTTGGTACAAGGGCCAACTCCACTTGGGGAAAAGCTTTATTTATCTATTTTTCAACAGTTTAATGATTATAGATATTATATAAAATAGTCAATTATGTTCCTACATAGGCCTAGAAATACCCCTAAAATTGCTTTAGTTCGCTTCACTTGCCACACGCCCCCTCTCACACAGCTGCTCTGAGTGAAAAATGCCCGGGGCGCTTTAACATCCCAGTCCGCCCCTGCTATCCATCCACCTCTTTCTTGGTCTTCCTCACAAGTTTGCTCCATCCACTTCTGCTTTCTTCTTCTTCTTCTTCTTCTTCTTCTTCTTCTGCTTTCTTCTTCTTCTTCTTCTTCTTCTTCTTCTTCTTCTTCTTCTTCTTCTTCTTCTTCTTCTTCTTCTTCTTCTTCTTCTTCTTCTTCTTCTTCTTCTTCTTCTTCTTCTTCTTCTTCTTCTTCTTCTTCTTCTTCTTCTTCTTCTGCTTTCTTCTTCTTCTTCTTCTTCTTCTTCTTCTTCTTCTTCTTCTTCTTCTTCTTCTTCTTCTTCTTCTTCTTCTTCTTCTTCTTCTTCTCACACATTCTTTCCATATACTAGAACCACATTAGCACTCTTTGATTTACCCTATGTGACATCTCTTTCCATTGATTACTCTGCCTCATCTCCACATTTCTCACACTATCCATCCTTGTAACAACCTCCATACTACTCAAAAATGCTTCATCTCAAACATGATTAGGCACTTCCCTTTTGCTTCCTTCAAATTCCAAGTCTTCAGTCCATTAAACAATCTCACCAGTCTTACCTTCTGCCCTGACTGTGGGCCTGAATGTGTATTTGCCCAGAGATATTTTATTTACATCAAAGTGAAAGATATTTCTAAGGAAATGAATAGTTTCGTGGGATAACAAACTTTTTTCCCCATTTTTGTAGTGAGGATTCAAAGCCGAGAGTGTATGTTGACCGAAATACTCGGAGTGGAAGGACAGGTGGAGCAATACGGAAGCTGATTACACTGCCCTGTCATATTGCTGCCTGGTGTGTTGCTCACCTTTTTGGTCGTCATCTCATGTATCCTGGGTCAATCCAACTTCTTCAGGTCGCCATGGGTAAGCTGTCTAATTATTTTGAGTAAATGAGAGACCAAGGAGCCGTATTTGGTAAATTTGTATATTTTGATATGAAAAAAAATGTCATCTCTGCCGTCAACATCTAATTGTTGCCCACATTTACTCATCCACAAAATGCTTAGGTGTGTGTGTATTTACCTAGTTGTATTACACGGGAAGGGGAGCTATGCTCGTGGTGACCCGTTTGTGTATCTTTCAGCATCAAGTTTTTTCCTTGAAATCTTGAATAGTATTTGCACACACTGTTTCTTTATCTAAGATATTCCAGATATCCAGCATTTTGTGTGGGAAGCTATTCTTTTTCCTATCTCTTTTATAGTTGTCCCTTTTGAGTTTCTTTTCACGACCTTATGTTTTCCTATTGTCATTTTTTAGTAAATCATCCCTATCAAGGATTTCCATTCCTTTCGTGATTCTAAATATAGTCAGTAGATCACCTCTTTCTCTTCTCTGCTCCAGTGCTGGTAGTTCCAATTTCGATAATCTTTGTTCCTATGTTAATTTGGAAAGAGCTGGTGTCAACTTTGTTGTTGCTCTCTGTATTCTACCTAGTTTCCTTATATTCTTTTCAATACTGGGTGTACATAGTGTTGCTGCGTATTCCAGTTTTGGTCTTATCAATGTAACTAATATTTTTTTTATCATTCCTTCATCCAAGTAATCAAATGCCACTTTCATTGACCTTGGTAGGTTGTATGTGTGTGTGTGTGTGTATGTATATATATATATATATATATATATATATACATATATGTATAATGTATATATATATATTTATATATATATATATACATACATACATACATACATACATACATACATACATATACCAAGGCTTTTTCCCCCTTACGAGGGAAGTAGCCAAAAAGGAAAAGGCATAAAATCATTCCCACCCATTCCATCCCTGAATACACTCCACACCCCTCCACCCTCCCTCCTATCTTATACCAATGGCTTTTTCCACCTTATAAGGGAGGTAGACAAAAACAAAGTCATGGTGGCACGAACGTGGGTGGTGGAAGGAGAAGAGCCCCATGTCCACCTGGAGGTGCAGTGTCATCTTTATATATAAGGCTAATAAAAAATTGTGATTTCTTTATGCATGTCATCTTTTTATAATCACCTCTTATGCATTGGCAGATCCCTATCTTCAAGCGGGTAGAGAAAAGCTCGTGAAGGAATTTAGTGGTACTCGTGGAAAGCTAGTAGCAAGAGACGGCAACAGCATAGACACCATGTTTGTTGACAGACGTAAAAGGTTTGTTGCTTATGTATTATTCAAGATTTGCTTATAGTTATAATACATATACATACATATACCAAGGGCTTTTTCTCCCTTACAAGGGAGGTAGCCAAAGTCAAATCCACTCCTACCCATTTCATCCTCATATACTCCACTCCCTTCCATTTTATCCCCATAAACTCCACTCCCATTTACCACCCCTCCCTCCCCCTTTTCTTGGTTCCTCCTGGATGATGGGTCATCCCTGCATCTTGCCCACTACCCTGGGGCAGAAGCAATGCAGCAAGACACAGCACATCCACAGCAAGACCGTTTTGTTTTAATCATTAATTCATTTAATCATGCACACAGACACACACCTATATATGTATGTGTGTGTTTGTGTATATACATTCATACATACATACATACAGAAAGGTTTGTACATATAATGTAAATATATTGAATTAGAAAAAGAATTGGCTGAATTTTAATAATGAAATGAAACAACTGTGAAATTTTGTCTATTAAAACAGATTTAAATCTTCAAAGAAGTTGTTACCCAGTTTAAAGGAAATGGGGTGAGAACATTTAGAATTTGAGATTGTTAGTGGACAAATTCATATTGCATATTTTGAACTTGTTCATTGTTTAACTACTTGTTTGATTCGACAGTACTGCACATACACACGGGTCAATATTGGTAGTGTGCTGTGAAGGTAATGCTGGCTTTTATGAAGTCGGTAATATGATGACGCCCTTAGAAGCTGGGTACTCCGTACTTGGATGGAACCATCCCGGGTTTGCAGGCAGTACAGTAAGTAGTTGTCAATATTAATTATTTGTAGTATCAGCTGGACTTTTTATATACTCTGAATTATATTTGGTTGTTTTTAATTGGTTAGAATTAGATCATTGTCATGATAAGTAATGCAGTATCAGAAGGTAATCTTAACATGGTCATTTATGGTTTGGTGTGACTTGAATATGATTATTTTTCAATTAGTTCACATTAATTTTTATTCTTCATTATTTCAAGGGTACACCTTTCCCAGTGCAAGAACAAAATGCAATAGACGTAGTGATGCAGTATGCAATACACAAACTCAACTTCACACCAGAGAACATAGTCATCTATGCTTGGAGCATTGGAGGTTATGTGGGAACATGGGCTGCAATGAACTATCCTCAGGTATTGGCCAACTTTTGTATTATACATACATACATGTACCAAAGTTTTTTTTTTCCGCCTTACAAGGGAGGTGGCCACATACTCCACTCTCATTTACCATCTCTCCTCCTGGATGACGAGTCATCCCTGCATCCCCAAATGTCGATTATTATACATAATCTTGTTTTATGCATGTAAGGATGTTCTCCTGAGAATGATAACATCACCTGATATTAGTAAGAACTCTTTAATTGTGACATATTTATTGCATTCATGTGTGTGCTGATTTTTACTTGCTCACATTGAAATACCGACGATTCTTACAGATCCGTGGGCTTGTCCTGGATGCCACATTTGATGATGTTCTTCCACTTGCAATACCCCGAATGCCTGGGTGGATGAGTGGGCTAGTGGTCACAACCATCAGAGAACATCTTAACCTCTGTAATGCAGACCAGCTCAGCCGTTACCCAGGACCCGTCACAATTATAAGACGCACAAAAGATGAAATCATTACAACACAGTAAGAATCCCAAAGATTAATCTTTATTTGAAGTGAATGTGAATGTGGTGGTGATGGGTGGTTTGAAGGTGAGGCTAAAAGATAAGACAGTGGACGTCAGTGTAATTGGAAAATAAGGTGTGCCTGGAATGAATGAAAGTGCTCATAGAGAGAATGTAGAAGATGCATAATTCAAGAGAATTGTGCATAAGTATACTTGGGTTAGAGTGGTTAGTGGTGAAGTATTTGATAGAACATTAATAGATTATATAATGATGCTCAAGAGTGAATGTGGAAGAGTAGTTGGTGTCATTGTGTTGAGAGAGTGGTGAAATGTCTGATCATCTGGTGGAATGAAGATTGACAGTGGATGATGATGATGATGATTTGGTTTAACACCACGAACTCCCCCTTATCAAGAGGCTAGGATGATGCCCCTTACAGAGGACTTTGTAGAATGGAATTTAATGAACCATGCTCTTGGTCCAACTCACTGGCAGCAGGGGATGAAAGGTGGGAAAGAAGGAAAAGGGAGGGAAGCACTGAAGTACTGGTAGTGGTCAGAATAATAAAGGGAAAGAATTTGAGTATGAGGAGATTCTGAGGAATGTGTGTAATGTATTGAAAGATCAGAGTAAAAGTAGCGGAAAACAAGAATGGGCAAGTTTTAAGCAGATGGTCTAGTAGTGTGCAGAAGTGGTATACAGGATGAGGTGAATGAGTGGAAGCAGAAGAAAGGGTAATGAAGGAATTGAGCAGTGAATTCAATATTATATATGCCTTTTTAGACCCACAAATATTACATTTTCATACACTAAGATTACTTTAAATAATTTCGTGATTATGGCCATGCATACATACATATACCAAAGGCTTTTTCCCCCTACACGGGGGGGTAGCCAAAAAAGAAAAAGGCATAGAAACCACTCCCACCCATTCCATTTCCTATACAGATGCTCCTCTACTTACGTTCATTCGTTTTACGTTTGAACTGACTGTAAAAAAAAAATGTAAAAAAAAAATTTTTTTGAGTGAATTTTTTAGTTTAGCGCGCTCTCCGTAGTTCAAACGATACTTGCGCATGATGCTGCGTCCATTGTTTACATTGCACAAACGACAAACTGAACATGCCTTGCCTCCTCCTCCTCCTCCTCCTCCTCCCCCCCTCCTCCTCCTCCTCCCCTCCTCCTCCTCCACCATCTCAATTTATGTTGCTTGAATTTAATTTATTTGAAATTAATGTTATTATTTTACAATGTTATGTGTATAATTAATGATTTAGGGGTGTTTTATAAGATACGGTAATAGAATTTACGGATGTATAGTACAGTAACAACTTACGTTCATTTTCAACTTACGTTTGGCTGTTCGGAACGTAACTAAAACGTAAGTTGAGGAGCGTCTGTATATTCCACTCCCCTCCACCCTCCTCCCTCCCTCTTATCTTGGCACCTCCTGGATGACGGGTCATCCCTGCATCCTGTCCACTGCCCTGGGTCAGAAGCAGTGTCACAAGACACAGCACATCCACAGCAATGCCACTTCATAAATTCGGCGACCCCCCCTCTCCGTCCCCTCATGCAGAAAAGGAGAAGACGGGGAGAAATCCCTTCAGGCTGCATCAAATTTTTTCTCATACATACTTCCTCACCCCTCATCCCCCACCCACTCCCCCTCATGCATCACAGCATCATCTATACACAACCCCTCTCCATTCACCCCATAGTATTCAATAAGAATTGTAATTAAAAATATGCTTTATATGTTATTGTATCTCAACATCCTGGGGTTACTTTAAGTCATTCATTGAATATTGTGGCCATGGTATTCATTAGCAGTTGTGATTGAAAATATGTCGTCATAACTGCATTGATGGAATTTGTATTGATTATGATATTTTGTATTTTTCAATGCAGAGAGTTTGTACTGGCCAGCAATCGTGGCAACGATCTCTTGATCAAACTTCTTCGCTCCCGCTATCCTAAGCTCATGTCTTCAGGGGCTGTTGAGGTCCTAACACAGTGGCTTGCAGAAGAACCTGTGGAGCAAGGTATGTCATGTGTTTTGATGTTCCTCAGGTCTGAGAAGGAGTGGCAGGTCAATCTTGTCAAATCTAATGTCAGCCATAAAAAGAAGACAAGTGGAACTTCATGTTTCTCTTGTATTGGTCAACATTATTTACACAATCCCCTTGCAGTTTTTCAGCAGTATACTAACATACCAAAGGCCTTTTCCCACTTATAATGGGGTTGCTGGTTTGAAGCTTTCACCCACTTCATACACATCAAATGCCATTTAATGCCCCTGCCATCTCACCATATCATGGATGAAGGGTCATCACCCCCCCCCCCACTACCACCACTGCACTGCAGAGGTTAAAGGCAATGCAGTGAGTACATACATACATATACCAAAGGCTTTTTCCCCCTTACAAGGGAGGTAGCCAAATAACAAAGGCATAGAAACCAGTGAGACAGTAGTATATTGTTGATAAACATTCTCTCAAGTGAAATCAGATGGAAAGTGAGTAGGAAAAGGGGAGAATGTGAGGAAAATGATGCATGAATAATGTTGTGCAAAGAGAAGTGGAAGATTTTGAGCAAGATGGCTGTGTTTGAGGATAGAAGAAAAATTGAAGAAAATTACTTAATGTGGATCCTCTCATAGGAGTAGGGGGAACTTCTTTCTGACTGTAAAGTGGTGAAAGTGAAATTGAAATGTGTAAGGAAGACAAACTAGAAAGAGACAGCATGAACAAGATAAAGTTGTTGAGATGCATAATGGGTACATGCAGGAGATGGTCCCGTATTCACCAAGTTGTATTTTACAGGAAGGGGAGCTATGTTCGTGGTGTCCCGCCTTTGTATCTTGCTGTGTCTAGTTTGCTCTTAAATTTGTGAATGGTTTTTGCACACACCACTGTTTCGTCCAGTTTGTTCCAAGTGTCCACCCCTCTGTGTGGAAAACTGTTCTTCTTCAGATCTCTTCTATAACCCTCTTTTTTGAGTTTCTTTCCATGTCCTCTTGTGTTTCTCTTGTCCTAATTTAACAAGTCCTCTCTATCGAGTATTTCTGTGCCCTTCATGTTTTTATAGATGGTCAGTAGGTCTCCTCTCTCTCTTCTTTGTTCCAAAGTCGGTAACTCCAGTGTAACCAGTCTCTCTTCATTTGACAAGTTTGAAAGTGCTGGAAGCAATGATGAGCACTTGCACATAGTAGGCATCAGTGAGAATAGTCTTTATGCCACTTAACTTGCTACATTGCTTCTGATCCAGGGCAGTAGGCGAGATGCAGGGATGGCCCGTCATCTACGAGGAGCCAAGAAAAGAGGGAGAAAGGGGGATGGATGGGAGTGGAGTATGTGGGTACAAGAGGAATGTCTGTTGAGCAGGAAAGGGAGAAGGAAAAAGATAGTTGTGAGTGGAGAGTGGTTTTGAACAGATGATGATTAGATGTGGCCCAAAGGGTTTCTTCTTGTCTGTTTTGTAATTTCTAGAATGGATGAAAATGGAAGGTTACCATGTAACTAAGTGGTAGTAAATTAGCTGTAGCTATTGGGCCCTGCTGTGGAGGCACTATGTCTTGCTGCACTGCTTCTGACCTGAGCAGTAGGCAGGGTATGGAGATGACCCATCATCCCTAAGGAGCTAAGGGAAAAGGAACAATAAATGGGTGTGGAGGAAGCTCGCTGACAGAGCGGGTTAGGGCGTCGTTACTTGCGGCGAAGGACAAGGGTATGGCGGTTCGAATCCTGCCACCAGCGAAGTTGAACCAAGGGCATGGTTCATTAAATTCCACACTACAAAGTCCTCTGTGAGGGGCACCGTCCTCGCCTTCTGATAGGGAGGGAGTTCGTGACGTTAAACCATATCGGAATGGGTGAGAGGTAGGCGTATGCATTGGTAAGTCCACCCACCTTATAATGGGGGGAAAGACATTTTGGTATATGTTCATACATACTTACATACGTACATACATATACTACCGACTTTTTCCCCCTTACAAGGGAGGTAGCCAAAGTCAAAGGCACAAATCCACTCCCACCCATTTCATCCCCACATACTCCACTCCCATTCACCACCCCTCCCTCCCTCTTCATATATGTTCATATGAAGAATAATTAATTGTGTATATAATCACATTGTAATTTATGTGTTTTCTTTGACAGCCTCTCTTGTTAGTAAATGGGCAGTTGACTCGGATTATTGTCAGACACTCTTGAACTCTTACATTGACGAGCACTCCGCCTCCATACCCATGCAAATTGGAGAAGACCTTGAAGAGGAAGAAAAGACTCGCATGGTCTTGTTTTTGGTAAGAACGAATTGGTGTTGAATGAAAATGGATTTCTCTCTCTCTATTTCTCTTGCTATCTATCTTTCTATCTCTCTTTTTCTCTCTATTTTTATCTCTGTATCTCTCTCTCTCTCTCTCTCTCTCTTTTTCTCCCTCTCTCCCTATATAAATGGCTTGTTTTATATGAACATTGGGTGAACATTTCTGATTTGTCAAGGTTCTAGCATATTGAGGTGTGTTTAAGTGCTTTAGGGAACATAGGAAGTGCTTATAGGTGAACGTGTCATAAAAGTTGTTCAATTTCTCTGGTGAACTTATGTATACTTACCCTTTCCAATAGAGTATTATTGCATACTAAATTGTTTTAGTAACATGTATAAGTTTCGTGTATTATGATTATTATTATTTTATTTATTTATTTTATTTTATTTTATTTTATTTTTATGATGGTATCTGTGATCATTGAAGTATCCATAGACATAGGTAATCAGCCTACTATGTAGGAAATGAAAGATTAGAGTCTTGGGAACAACTTGACAAAATAAAATTTCCTCTTACTCTCTTTTATTTTTTCTATGATTTTTTCATTTTGAATAGTAGAAACTTTAGTGAAAATCTGCTAGGATAAATGAAACAAAAAAATTAAGTTACAGTTTCCTTTATTTTTTTTTTTTCTTTCTTGCCAAATTAAAGAATGACTATTTCTCTTCACAAATTCAAAAGAATGAATAAAATTGGACAAAAAGAAACAGATATGGCTATACATGCATGACTTACCCACACCAGACACCTCAGAAATACAAATCTTTTCCTACGCAGATGACATAACAATCACATGCACACATCGTAACACAGACAAAGCTGCAGAAATAATCCAGCCATACCTTGATACACTCAACACATGGTTCATCACAAACAGACTCAAAATAGCTCCAACCAAATCTACAGCAACACTTCTCACCAACTGGACAAAAGAACACAAATACATACCTCATCTCTACATCAACAACCCTCTAATACTGCACACAAACACACCGAAAATTCTTGGTGTAACATACGATACATCCATGTCTTTCAAACAACACATCACAAACATAAAAAACAAATGCACACCTAGACTTAACGCACTTAAGTCAATCGCTGGAACAACATTTGGACAAAACAAAGAAACTAATACTACAGTATACAAACAATGCACACGCTCAGTGATGAATTATGCCAGTCCCACATGGGCCCCTAATCTCACTAAAACAAACAACGACACCTTTCAGACCATACAAAACAAAGCTCTGAAGACAACTTCAGGCTGCACAAATACAACACCTACAGACCATTTACACCATGAAACAAAAATCCTCAAAGTCAAGGACCACCTCGACATGAGAGGCACACAAACACTTGCCGCAGCCACCACAAACACATCACACCTGCTACACTACATAGCAGAACACCCACACACACCAAGAAACATTAAAACAACACCCAAAGACCTGTATCACACACAGATACTCTCTTCTCTTCCTCCACAACCACCAAATACCAGCCTCCGGAAACATATTCATAATCATATCACTCACCGCTCCATTAACACACTGAAAGACAACACACTGCTGCATGCCAGACCCCCTGATATCCACCCTTCTGAATCACAGCCCGAAGGGATATCTCCCCGTCTTCTCCTTTTATGCATGGGGGGACGGAGAGTGGGGGGTTGCCGATTTAATGAAGCGGCCTTGCTGTGGATGTGCTGTGTCTTGCGACACTGCTTCTGACCCAGGGCATTGGACAAGGTGCAGGGATGACCTGTCATCTAGGAGGTGCTAAGATAAGAGAGAGGATGGAGGGGTGTGGAGTGTATTCAGGGGTGGAATGGGTGGGAATGATTTCATGCCTTTTCCTTTTTGGCTACCTCCCTTGTAAGGGGGAAAAAGCTTTGGTATATCCATAATATAAAATACATACATATGTACCTATATATAAAATACATACATATATGTATGTATGTATTTTATATATAAGAAAAGAAACAGAATTGAGCTGTAATATTTGGTCGAAGTGTTACCACCATCATAGAGAATCTTTTGAAATGCTTACCTGTTGGTAAAATCAAGGTCCATGTAGACTGGTCAGCCAGCCGAGTGGGCCGAGCGCGGGCGAGGAGGGGTGATGACGTCATCTATGCCACACCTCCCAGCCACTCACAGTACTGACTTGAACTTGACCACCCTCCTGTTATCTCTTTCCCCCCTTTTTTTAACTGCATTATGTATTACCAACATGCATTACTAATTAGATGAACACTTGGAATATTAAAAGGTCTATTGTAAGCACAAATATATTCATAGTAATTATGGCAAACAGTAGTCATAATACAAAGAAAAATTAAGTTCACACCATTCATAATGTTAGCATAAATATTCAATATTTGTTATTGAATATAAACCACTTAATCATAACATAAACAACAAAGGAAAACAGGTAACATGGTCCTAGTGAAAAAGTAAACTATATCATTCATGTGGTCAGTTTCATTAGCTTTCTGTTTTGACCTTTGCATGACTTATGTTTTTTCTTATTTGTCTTAATGTTATTATTTGGATTCCTAGTTCTCAAGTACACAGATATTTTGGCAAAAAAAAATATATGACATCATGAGGTACATCAAGTCCAACATTTTCTAATTCACGAACAAGTGTTTTCAAGCACTCTTTTCCTTCCTTGAGACTGTCACCGTATATTACTTTAAATGTTTCTCTCATAGTTGTTAATTGGGAAAAGAAGGTGTCAGCATGAGCATACAATCCACCTCTGTTTACTTCATCAATCCATGTTTTAGCCATGGCGGTAGGCCTACAGTCACTTGCTTTGTGGCACAAGTGAGGATATTTTGTGTTAAATTTTTTATCAATATAACCACCAATGTATTTGAGAGATTCTTCTTTTATATGTGCGTGGATTGCTCTCTGTGGAATAGAAACTGAGATTACACAGACTCTTAGGTTTTCATCAATGTTATCATACTCATAATTTACATCTGGCCCAACATCCAAATCTTTGAAGCAGAGACTAGTAATATACATTCTGATGCCAACTGCCTCTCATCAAAACATGAAACTTCATTTTCCCTTTTCTCAAGTTTAGTTTTATTTGACAAACAGTCAAAATTTGCTGCAGTTGTATTTGGTTTCTGAGCAATAAGTGTAACGTCTTTTCCTAGGAGTAAGTGTTTGAGGCGATATTTAAAAGTTACAGAATTTTGATGGTCGTATGTTCCTCGCATTTGCCGTTTACACCCAAATAAATGCTCTAGGCTGTCTTGATTTAGATTTCTAGTTAAAATATATTCAAGATTGAAAGACTTTTGCAGCATTCTGTACAGTCCTATGTATTGCTCAGAAACCAAATACAACTGCAGCAAATTTTGACTGTTTGTCAAATAAAACTAAACTTGAGAAAAGGGAAAATGAAGTTTCATGTTTTGATTAGAGGCAGTTGGCATCAGAACTGTACATTACTTGTCTCTGCTTCAAAGATTTGGATATTGGGCGAGATGTAAATTATGAGTATGATGACATTGATGAAAACCTAAGAGACTGTGTAATCTCAGTTTCTAATCCACAGAAAGCAATCCACGTACTTATAGAAGAAGAACCTCTCAAATACATTGGTGATTATATTGTTAAAAGAATTAACACAACATATCCTCACTTATGCCACAAACCAAGTGACTGTAGGCCTACCGCCATGGCTAAAACATGGATTGTATGCTCCTGCTGACACCTTCTTTTCTCAGTTAACAACTATGAGAGAAACATTTAAAGTAATACACGGTGACAGTCTCAAGGAAGGAAAAGAGTGCTTGAAAACACTTGTTCGTGAATTAGAAAATGTTGGACTTGATGTACCTCGTGATGTCATATAATTTTTTGCCAAAATATCTGTGTACTTTAGAATTAGGAATCTAAATAATAACAATACAAATAAGAAAAAACATAAGTCATGCAAAGGTCAAAACAGAAAGCTAGTGAAACTGACCACATAAATGATATGCAGTTTACTTTTTCACTAGGACCATGTTACCTGTTTTCCTTTGTTGTTTATGTTATGATTAAGTGGTTTATATTCAATAACAAATATTGAATATTTATGCTAACATTATGAATGGTGTGAACTTAATTTTTCTTTGTATTGTGACTACTGTTTGCCATAATTACTATGAATATATTTGTGCTTACAATAGACCCTTTAATATTCCAAGTGTTCATCTAATTAGTAATGCATGTAGGTAATATGTAATGCAGTTAAAAAAGGAGGGGAGGGGAAGAGATATCAGGCTCCTAGGGTGGTCAAGTTCAAGTCAGTATACTGTGAGTGGCTGGGAGGTGTGGTGTGGATGATGTCATCACCCCTCCTCGCCCATGTTCGGCCCGCTCGGCTGGCTGACCTGTCTACATGGACCTTGGGTAAAATAAAAGATGATGATACGATCACGTGTGTGACTGGTAGGCTACAAAGCAACATCCTCTCTCTTCCAGCTTTGAAAAGACACTGAGATGCGGAGAAGCACTGCTGACAATGTAGGGTTGGGCAAATTGCCAGATATCTCCATAAATATTAATAACATTAAAAAAAACAGAACTGGCTATCGAAATTTTGACTTTATTTCAATATACAGAATGCTTTTTCATGCAGTGGAGTTGCCAGAGGTCGCCAAAAATTTATCTATTTTATTTTATATATAAGGAATTGAGCTGTAATATTTGATCGAAGTGTTACCACCATTATAGAGAATCTCTTGAAATATTTACCTAAAATTCGTTCATTTTCCAGAATTTTTCGAGTTTTTGCGCCCCACGTTCCCTTGGGCTAATGTTACCTAGTTGCAGTGCTGGACTGTTAGGGTTATGTAATTTACATAAACGTGTGTGCTTTGGGGTTGAATTTCATGTGTGGGATGGGCCCATGGTTACATAGATATGTGCATATGTAGAATTTCTATTGGATTGATGTACACGACTACAGCATTAATCAAATAATAGAGTATGTTTGGATCAGTATATTCCTTCTAATGCTTGTTTCCAACTTTTTACAGGCTAGTAAATATTTAGTAGACTTTGTTAGTGGTCACAACACACCACTGGAGGTACGTTTCTTCCGAGTACCTTGGACGCCCATAGCAGATACGTCTTATGTTCAGGTATGCTAACACTGCTATGCACTTTTCTTTATGGGAAGTTTTGATGAGGAATATGGATCTCTCTGTCTGTATACCAAGAGCTTTTTCTCCCATGTAAGGGAGGTAGCCAAGGAACATTGAAGTCAAAGTTAAATTTTGTAGATATGCTTCAGTTTAAAAAAAAATTGTGATTTTATTCAGTTAATGGACATCACTCTAATGAAAGGGCTAAGGAAATTCATTCCTCCATAACTGATTTTGAAGAGTCTTATTAGAACCTACCATGAACATCTTGTTTGCCTTTGTTGTATACTTTTGTGATATGACTGAGTTTTGGATAATGTGTTGTTAGAGGTAGTTTCATCAATTAAATACTTCAGTGGCTTCAGGTAATCTGAGCATTAACATGAAAACCCATGTTTTATGATGCAAGGCTGAAAATGTTTTGATGAAAGAAATGGCACACTGTATGGGATGAAGTGAGAATGCCATTCACTTCCTTGTTGCTGTTGCCATACCACCAAGGAAACCTGCCACCAGGAGGCCAAGGAAGACTTGTAAGGCAACTGACCACCTCCTCAGGCATGAGACCACAAAGGATTCCAAGCAATTAAAGATGTCATCCCAACTTGCTGCAGGGAATTTTAGAAAGAACCATTACAGTATTGGCTACAGATAGCACTGGCCATGTATGGTAACAAGGAGGCAGTGAATGGCACTCTAATCGCATCCAGATGAAACCGCAGCACCAGCAGGAAAATATTAAGAATTAATAGGGTTCATACCAGGAGTGCATGTGACTAAATCTATTCACTGTGAGTGTAGATAATGCTAAGGCAGCAAGTAAATGCATGTGAATGTGTCAGGTGGATGACCAATGTCATACATACAGTGATTTTTATAGATCACTTGACAGGGTCACCACATGCAAAAAAGGTAATGCTTTTATGCATTGTTGTCGATGGCATGTATTCTATATTTTGTGTGGACATTTCTCTGGCTTTAGTGGTAAGAGAAGGGGAGTGCTTGTTGGTTGTCAGCTCTGTTTATATCAAAAGGTGAAGGAAATACAGTCAAAGTTGACAAAGAGAAAGGTCTTGAGTTTGGTCTGAAGGCTGAATGTCAGTCCCTCAGGGTTGCGTCGTCAGATGGAGTCGTGAGGGTGTTTGCAGGTTTTGAAGACAGATGGCAGGGTGATGATTTTGTCTGACATCTGTGTCTTGGGACCATTGCATCCAGGTACCTGTTGTTGGTTCCTTCTACTCTTTCTCCCAATCCTTTAGATATTCCAATCCATTTACGAATCCTGTCATTCATCACAATCAATCAATGAATCTGTTGACTTTTATTTTATTTTTTATTTATTTGTATATTTATTATTATTATTTTTATTTAATTTTTTATTAATTTTTTATTTGATTTTATATATATATATATATATATTTCTCTCTCTCTCTCTCTCTCTCTCTCTCTCTCTCTCTCTCTCTCTCTCCAAGGCCTGTGGCCTTCAGGAAACCACCTTACTGGATTTATCCACAACCTATGCAAATCCTTTTATGTGACCAAACTCTTCCTTCAGTGTTCCAGTTTCATGAATAATTATCAGTTACCAGGTATCTTTTGTTTCCTGTGTGCCCCATTTTCTTCCCATGCAAAATATGTATACCATCCTTGTGTTCTTGGATACCTCTTGGGTACCAATGTTACCTTACTGTTTAACACGATACTTTTCAGATTTTTTCCATACCACACTCATTCATAACCTCTGCAGACCCTCTGCTTGTTACAAGAAAAAACATTCACCAGTGATGAATAGGAAATAAAAGGTTGACATGGGTTGTTGCCTCCCCCCAAAAAAAAAAAAATCCAAAATGCAGAGGTTCTATCATTTTTACATCACAACTATTATGATTTAGTTATGCAGTTTTTTTTTTTTTTTTTTTTTTTTTTTTTTTTTTTTTTTTTTCTTTTTTTTTTTTTTTTTTTTTTTTTTTTTTTTTTTTTTTCTTTTCTTTTCTTTTCTTCTTCTGTTCTTAGGTTTTGATGTCTTGCTTGGTTTAATGTCAGGGCTAGGATGAATGGTCTTTAAGGACTTTTTGAGTTGGGGAATTTAATGTGGTATGCCCATGCCTATGTCACTGTCAGGTAGGTTTAATCTGCCTCCATGAAGCTCACTGTCTGAGCGGGTTAGGTTGTCGTTACTTGCGGCAAAGGTTGAGGTGAGGGTGGTTTGAATCCTGCCACCGGCGAAGTTGAACCAAGGGCAGGGTTCATTTAATTCCACGCTACAAAGCCCTCTGTGAGGGGCACTGTCCTAGCCTCCCGATAGGGGGAGGGGGGAGTGTGTGACGTTAAACCATATCATCATCATCATGCCTGACCTCTGTCCAAAATAATGATACTTTAAGCCACTCTGTCAGTGAGCATTCCTTTCTTAGATTTTACTGACTAGACACCTACAGCCCCATACTAGTGATCCTTGAGGCTACCCGTAGATTTGTACAGGAAGAAATGTTGGGTTGCTGTCTGTGTTGTCGTAGTATATTTATCTAATTGTAGTATACAGGGAAAGGAGCAGTACTTGTCAGGTCCCATCTCCTACTCTCCAGTTTGTCGTCACGATCACGATCACGAATCCCTTAACCCCCCGGGGTCGTAGGGGCACTGCATCGATGAACAATTCACCAGTGACCTCCATCTTTCACGGTCGTGGGCAAGGGCCTGGGTCTCTGCAAAGTTCTTCCCTGTCCATTCTGTGATATTTGTCGTACCTAGCCTCAAATTCATGTATTTTACATAGTTGTATTTACCTAGTTGTATTATACCGGAAGGGAGCTATGCTCGTAGTGACCCGTCTTTGTAGCTTTCAGCATCAAGTTTGTTCTTAAATTCTTGTATAGTATTTGCACACACTGTTGCCTCATCCAATTGATTCCAAATATCCACCACTGTGTGGGAAGCTATTCTTTTTCAGTTCTCTTCTATAACTATTCTTTTTGAGTTTCTTTTCGTGTCCTCTTGTTTTTCTCATGTCCCACTTTAATCAATCAATTGCTACTGGTTAATAGGAGGGGAGTAGGAGAGCATTTGCTGGTTGTTAGCTCTCTTTGTGGGAAAAAAAGGAAGAAAAATAGTAAATGTTGAGATATTTTGGACCCAGTCTAGAAACCCAAGTGCTAGCTTGAGGATGTTTATTTTTGAAGAGGCATGGTGGGAAATGATTTTCCCCACCATCCATCATGCAGGAACATGCAGGTACCCATTTTTGGTCCCCATGATATTTTTTCTAATTTTGCCCGAGAAAATGTAGGTGTTACCTAGAAAGTTGCATCCCTTCAGTCCTGCATAGGAAACCAGAGGTAAGTTTTCTTTTTCTTTTTTTATTCTTTATTTTTTGCAATGGCTAGCCACTTCATAGTGGTCTATATTTTCATGTCGACATGTTAAGCATGTATAGAAGCTTTTTACAGCTTGGTAATTCAAATATTTTTCAGAAATGTTAGACACTACACTTTAGTAAGATGGAAGCTATACTGCACTCTACAGATAACAGATTTTGCTACACAAATGAGAAATTGTTTCTACATACACAAAAAAGTAGTGATGATAGCATATAAAGTTAGGAGCCTATGCCAGGAAGCACCCATGTATAACCAAAGTCTTCGCCATTCACCAAAGTGCTTGGACAGCCAAGGTAAGTAGTTTTCATCGGTAGTTGTGTAGAATTTAATTTTTTGGTTATTGAACCAGCCGCTGTAATGTGTTCTGTGCTTCTGGGATCAGTGAGGGTGCCTGTTCATGATGGTTCTGCAGGATAGGTAGTGGAGAAAAGCATCTTCTTCTCGTCTTCTCCATCCTTGGCTTCACCCCTAGGTACAGTACTACCTCTCATTAACGGACTAAAAGGGGGGTAACGGTGTCTGTTGATGTGAATAATCCGTTGATTTGGAGTGGTTTTTGGGTGGCATAGTGATTGCACAGCACTAAACAACAGCACCAAAAACACAGCAAACACAGCTAATTAATGTCTGTTAATGAGATGTAGTACTGTACTCTGTTTCTGGACCTTGGCCAATATATATATATTTTTTCCCACGACTTTTTTAATAGGGGGAGCTAACAACTGTCAGACACTCCCCTCTTTCTACAGGCTAGGGATGTGGTCACAACCCTACATTCATCCAAATTGGTATTAATTTTATGTTCCTTAGTTTTGAACATAATCACTTAAAGAATTTTTTTTATTTTCATTAAATCTCTGATTCATATCAGGAGTGGCCACAGTGGTGGTGACTGGCCACTTGTGGATACTAGTCCAGTTACTATTCCCATTTTATGCATAGGGACTGACAACAGGTACTTGCATAAAGTGGTTATGCGAAGAGAACAATATATTTCAGCTGCATGAGGGGACGGAGAAGGGGGGGGGGTCGCCGAATTTATGAAGCGGCCTTGCTGTGGATGTGCTGTGTCTTGCGACACTGCTTCTGACCCAGGGCAGTGGACAGGATGCAGGGATGACCCGTCATCCAGTAGGTGCCAAGATAAGAGGGAGGGAGGAGGGTGGAGTGGAGTGGAATATATGGGAAATGAAATGGGTGTGAGTGATTTCTATGCCTTTTTCTTTTTGGCTACCCCCCATGTAAGGGGGAAAAAGCCTTTGGTATATGTATCTATGTATGTATGGAGAGTTTTGGGAGAAATGTAAATGTTGTGGTGTTGGGAGATCTTAATGCTGGAATAGAAGATGAGCTGGTAGATGGAGTAATAGGAAGATCCATAAGATGGTTATGTGAGGAGAACAATAAATTTCAGAGAGTGTACGGAGAGCTGTGGGAGAAATATAAATTTTGTGGCATTGGGAGATCTTAATGTTAGAATAGAAGATGAGCTGGTAGATGGAGTAGTAGGAAGATATAGGGTGGCAGAAAGGAATGATTGCACAAGGGTGTTGTATGTGTACTGTAGTATATTTAAAGGGATCAGTTGATTAAGTGTAGTTGGTAAAGCAGATGGATGTTAATTTAAAGGATTAGGAATGGAAAAGCAGTGTGGGTTTAGGAAAGGAAGAGGGTGTACAGATGAAATTTCCATTGATATATGAGAATTTTTTGGTAAATGGTTAGGACGTCTTTTTGGTTTTTATGGAGTTGGAGATGTATAGCAGAGTTGAAAGTGAGGCACTATGGAATGTGTTGCTTAGTATGGGGTAGAGGGAAGTCCGTTGAAGGCAGTAAAAAAAAAAAAAAAAAAAAAAATTGAAATAAAAATGCAAAAATAGGGAATGAAGAGAACTGAGTGATTTATTGTAAAGGTGAAGCTACTCTAGGGTTGTGTAATGTCACCGCGTTTGTTTAATGTGCATTTGAATGAGGTGGTGAGGGAGTGATACAAGGGTGCTTGGTAGGGGTTTAAAGCTGGTAAGTGAGAGTGGTAAGAAGTGGGAAGTGAGCCAGTTGTTGTTTGTGGATGACATTGTGCTTGTAGCTAAGTCGGAGAATAGACTGAAGCAATTGGTGGCAGTGTTGAGAGGGTGTGTAAGAGGAGAAAGCTGAAAGTAAACATGTGAGATGATGTGTTCTTGGGGTCTATTAGAATATAACAGTAGACAGATGGAATAAATTACAAGGAGTGACAAACAATAGGTTCCTGCAGGTCCATACACAATCCTGGTGGTTGAGAAGGAACATGAAATAGATATTGGATGTCACACATATCTCTACTGTCTGGTTTTCTGCATCTGCTGCTGCTTTTGATTCCATCCATACTACTGCTGCTTTGTATTTTTTCTTGTGTTATCCTGTGCATCTTCTAGGATTCATATGGTCATAGTTATTGTGATTACAATGTGACAAAAGCATAATTTTTCTAATATACAAAACCATTTCCATCTCAGGCTAACACATTTCAATTCTTCTTACAGTTTCAGACTACATGAATAAGAGGAAGTACTCTTATCTACCTAAGCTCTTGTGTCCTACCCTACATTCACATCATCTTTCACTTAGGGGCAAACTTTCAGCCCCATCTTGGCCTCGTTATGGACCAAAAGTTTCCCCCTTGGTACGCTGTTCCATTTCTCGTCTTCACTTGCACCTTGACCTCCTCCTGAGAAAGGCGAGGGTTCCTCCATTGCCATAGGGATGGTTGTGATGATGATGGTGATAATTGTATGTATATTTGTGTAAGACAATAAAATAATATATTGTACAACTTTCTGTATTTATATTATTCAACCCACCCCACTCCCGAAAAAAGTAAATAAAATAATGTGGTCATACCAAGCAATGTTGCGTGAGCTACGTATGTAAAGAGTGAAGGATGAGAGTGATCATAATTGCTACATGTACAATTCCCAGCACTAATGAGTACAGTGCAGGAATAATTGTACAAGAGGCAGCTGAGCTTGTGTACAGTAATATAAGGAAATGTATGGGCTGTTGTACACATTCTGTCAATTGCCTCAATTCCATTTGGATGTACAACCATGAGAGGGTTACACTTTGCCTTCAGACTGGACCCAAGATCTTTCTTTATTAGTTATGTCTGTATTTTCTCAAAATTAAAACACAGAGTGAGCTGACAACTGGTGAATGCTCCCCTCCTACTAATTTCAGCTGGTGACATAGAAATAGTCTCACTCTAGTACAGTGTGGGCATCAGTCCAAGGTTTCCTGCCAGAGAGATATATGGGAGAACCTAAGGACCATTGTAATCTGCTGTGAAGCTGTAGTTTTCCAATCAGCGAAACTCAAGGCAACAACCGAACTGATAATTTATTTTTTCCAGTAGATAGGAAATTAAATTCCATGTTCTTTTTGTTTCCGCAGGTGGATTAGGATCACAGAATTGGTGCCGAAACATCATCTTGTCCTGCCTTCCCCCGGTGTATCTCTAAATGCTTCTCTTACATGCAGGTTGACATGCACACACGTCAAGCTTTGGAATTATGAAATCGTTGTAATTATGAATAATTTATATTTATTAACATGATTTGCTGGCAGGCATTAAGCCAGATGTTTCATTTGATATTTGGTCTTGTGGCTACAACCGTATGTAAAACCTTGTTTTTTCAGCAGTAACATTTTCACTCGTTAAGCTGCATTAAAGATCATCAAGACCGTTTCCCCTTGCTTAAATTTAAACTTTTGTATCAGGAATGTAGATCTAATTGGGTTCTTTAACCTTCCCTATATGATTATAAATTTCGAAGCTTGTGTAACACATGAGGTTGATGGATTGTAATTTGTTTGGACCAAAGATGAATATCACTACTTTGAATAGGGTATATGTCCAATGTTTAGTTATGCCTATGTATAATATTCACTATGAGCTGACAGATGACAGAAATCAGACTCCTCAAGATCAACACCAGTACCTGAGTGCATAGTGGGTAAATATGATGTTAGAGGTATTCATTAGTACATTTCACCAATATATTAATGGATAGGAAATGGGTCATCTAAATAGCAGAATTATGTTTTTGTTTATGGAACTTGAACATTGGTGTGAAGCCTTTTGATGCCCATAAGTTTTTATTTCAATGATTGTTTTGGATTAATAGGTAATGTTATATGTGTTATGTCTTAATGAGTTTAGTCTAATAGTGGAATCCATAGGGGTATTTGTATAATTCTTTTCCTTTCTTTTTCTTTTAAGTGATTGATTCTTATCTGTTTACTTCTTGAGGTTTTATGTTGTAAAGTAATTGTGTGGATGATACCAGCATGCTAAGAATCACAATATATGTCATGACCTTGGAACATTTGGGGCAGGACCTGAATATGTATTATTTTGCCTTTTAATTCTTGTTTCATTAGCTCCTTGGTCTTTATCAAGAAAGTTGATGTCCAACAATATGGGTTTATTTTGTTTCACATAAACATATAGTGAGAAGAATTAGGATTTTCCTCTCCTGTGCTGATGCACTCTTAAAAGGCTTGACCCTCCAAAGATGAAGTTGTTTGCAAAATGTCAGACGAACTACTGGTTACCCTTCTCTAACTGATAAATTGACAGTTTCCATAATACCTTTAATTCTCAAAATGTTATCCCAAGAATGCTTTACAAGCATGGAAGTTGCGGTTTACTTCCTATTTCTACACTGAAGTGCAAACACAAAAAATGTAAAATGTGATAAGTATCCCATGCCTGCATCCGTTGCTTTTTTGTTTTTGTCATCAGCCATTTCTTCATTGTATCAGCATTGTTTTGTATACTGCAAGCCTAAATGTGTATTTGTCATACAGTGTTTCAAAGCTCTAAGATAGTTCTTCATTTCACTTCATATTTTGTATATTAGATGGAATGTGTAGTAGACTACCCATCTCAGATAATGTGGAAAATAAAAATAAAAAAACACAAGAAATTTTTATACGATGTACTATATTTACACGAGTATTGGGACCAGTGATGGGTACCTTCTTATGGTAATCCTGTGAGGCAGATGTGGGAGAGTCGTCTCCCAATAGTTCGTCTTCACTTCCCATCAGCACACTCCAAGGGTATATGAAAGTGGCAAATGCTGACAAAAATGTCAGAGGAATCACCACACGAGAAGGAAACCTTTACTTCTGGTGCAACATTTTGCTCATTGGAGCTTTATCAAGTATGTAATACTTAATAACAAATGAGATGTTGTACCAGGGTCAAAGGCAATGCAACAAGGCACATCTCTTTCAGATCAGGGCCCATCAGCAGGAAATGGCTTACCCCCACCCTTTCAGAGGCAATGCAGCAAGACACAGCACCTCTACAGTAGGGCCTTACAGCCAGAGTTGGTTGTACTTCTACCACTTAATTTTGTGGCCACCTCATCCCCTTCCTTATCCACTTGAATTATTTACAGAGCAATAAGAACAACATTTCTTTCGGCTACATCATTTCTTCATCTATTTACAACCACTCTCCATTCACTCCTTGTTTGGTGGACATTCCTTGTACCACCAGTGCCCTCTGTATCCCATCCATCCACCTCATTCTTGGTTTTCTCAGTTTCACTCCATCCGCTTCTGCTCTCTGAAATCTACTTGCTAGTCTTTCCTTGGTCATTCTTTCCATATACCTCAGCACTTTTATATACCCAGTCTGACATATCTACAACTTATGTAAAAATGTTTGACTACCCTCAACTGACATCCTCTACTGACACCCCACAACATTTTTGTCAACACTGTTGTACACCTCCAAATCCATGAAAGTAAAAAAAAAACATCTTTGCCCTTTTCCAAAAAATTCTCACATATATTTGCATAATTATCATATGAAGGGACTAGTGACAGGTACCTGGAAATGATGGTCTTGCAGGATGAACATCAAATAGAACCGTCTCCCTGTTGCCCATCACCAACACTCTTATCTCTATCTGTAGATTCAGCCTTGAAGGGTTGACACATAGCCTCCAAATCAAGTTCTATTTCTTTCATCTTTTCACATAAGGAGAACGGACAACCGGTGATTATTTCCCTCCTCATGTTACTATAAGCTGGTGACACAGTAACTGCCTTATACTAAAACAACACTGACACCAGTACAGTGCCTCTTCTCAGAGAGATCTGTAGGGGGGTTCAAGGACCATCGCCAACTATTGCTGGGATCCAAGTTTCCATTCATGGAAAACCAAGGCAAAAATTATCATTATGTGATATGGATATATACAACAAGGATTTGTGGGCCATATGATTTCTAAAGGCTCGGCTAGTGTGATAATATTTTCAGTACAGTAAATGAACAGAAACGAGTGTTACACCTGTGCTTTCACTTTATTGTATAAGGGAGGATTTAAGATGAATACTTGTGGATGATTCACAAAAGGTCTAAGAAATGAAAACACTTTTGAAGGTAATTGCCACTGATAAAGGTGTCTACAACCAAAAGTATTTATTTGATATTTTTGTAAAGGATTTACGGAGAACTGTATTTTGATTATGCATAACAGTTTGCAGTGTTATACGTGACGGTGTACAAAATATCATGTTCCTCCCCCCAACTGAGAGAAATTGAAAGTTTCCAGTAATTTCATAAGATAAGGATTAGATTATAAGAATGCAATTCACTGCTTACTTTTTTTTATTGTGATTTATTGTGTGGACTAAGTTTTCCAGTACTCATCTAGGCGTATACTAATGTAACCCTCTGTTGAAAGTTGGTGCAGGTGCTTAGAATTCAGCTAAAGATATTCTGATGTGAACATTATAACATGAATATATAGTTCTCTTATGAAATATATATATAAAATACCTTTTCCTCAGTTATAATTCAAGTGTATCATGATGTAGACAGATAAATGTTAATATGCTTGTATTTATTTTACGCATGTCGTTATAGATGGTTATTTATTTTGAGCATTAAGCAGAAAATGTTTTAAGAAAAGTTTTTTAATATATGATTTCCTAGTTTCCTGTAAAACCCATTCAGATTACACATACGTTAAAAATAAGTTTATTGTTGTAAATGGTCAGATAACTTGATCTCTAATTCTTGCAGGTTTGTATGTGTTTCAGCATTCATATCATTCTTTGTCAGCTAATTCACCATGTCTGTATATGTTCTTAGTGTTGTGAGACATTCTTATTCATTAGACATCATTCTATTGTCACAAGAACAGTAGAAGTTTGGTGATAAGTTTTTCATTAACTTTGTGGAAGATTTGTTGAAGTGTGTCATTATTTGATTAAAATACAAATACAAAAACTTGTTTCATTGGTACATGCAGAACAAAAGGACAGAGCGGGGTGGGTTATATATGGCTAAATTATTGATTGCTATGGTGAGGAGAAGAATGCTGAGGACACTGTCTTGACAACTCTTTAAAGTGTGTGGAGAGGATAGGGATGACTATCACAAAAAGTTCATTGGGATATGAAGAGAGGTCAATCTTCATAATTGTTCCTCTTTTCATCTGTTCTTAAATCTCTCCTCTACCACTTGTAGGACACCATCTCTAATCTCATGGTGACATCATACAACACTGACACAGTCCCACATTCACCTCAAACCACTCACACTCTCCTTTCCCAACCCTCACACATGGAGAAGATAGGGGTGACCCGATGCATACACAAAAAGTTCATTGGAACATGAAGACAGGGCAAACTCCACAGAAACCTAGATCATTCTTGACCTATTTTGCATTAGAACTCTGCCCATTCTGACCAAGCTAGCATTCTTCAAAGAGTGTAACCCAAGGGGTTCAAGACTACCGAATCTTCTTTCCACCTCAAAATGACCTGCTTTCCACTTCTGTAAACAAGTACAATATAATAAAGCAATACTTCATTTGTCAGATTTGATTCCTGGGTGTGATCATCAACACTTCTACTTTCTTGAATCTTCCATCTACAGTAAATTTCCCTATTGTTCATCGTTTTATCATTTGACGTGCTTCATTATTTGTTTTCAGCAATGTGGATAAAATAAAATAAAATCAGTCTTGCCATTCAGTTAATTGGTAAAAATCACTTTGGTATAATGGCCCATACTGGTCAATTTACCGGCAGCGGGACGCTAGTTGGACTCTGGTAAACAGCCTGAATTTCCGTTATCTAATGGGCGTTTATAACTTTCATTAGATTACAGTACTGTATTGTTTTATATTTATTTGAATTATTATTATTATTATTATTGTGGAAAGAATGAGTGAAGAAAGTGAAGAGTGTGGAAGGCAGAGGTGGGTGGAGTGAAGATGAGGGGACGACTGAGGATGAAATAGATGGAGTAAATGAGGCATTGAGCAAGAGGGGGATGTCTGTTGAGGAAGGAAGGGAGAAGGTAGAGGATAGGGGTGAGTGAAGAATGGCTGTGTATGGATAATACTGTGATACACGGAAGGGAGTGGGTTGGGGATGGGGTGGGGGGTTAGGGAATGGTTATGTGTGAATGATATTTTCATCAAGCCTGAAGGGATTTCTCTCCATCTACAATATTACTGCATGAGGAGACGGATTGTGAGGGTCGCCGATTAAATGAAGTGGCCTTGTGGATATGCTGTGTCTTCCTGTATTGCTTCTGACCTAGAGAGAGCGATTGGCGAGATGCAGGTATGACCCGCCATCCAAGAGAAGCAGAGGTGAGAGGGAGTGGAGTATGTGGGGATGAAATGGGTGGGAATGGAATTATGCCTTTTGACTTTGACTACCTCACTTGTAAGGGGGGGGGGAAACCCTTGGTGTATTATTATCATTATTATTGTCGTTATAATTTTCTTTTTTCGGTATGGAATTATTTTCCTTGATTCATTCTATTTTCGTTTGTGCTTCATTTGCTTATGAGTTGCAATCCTTTCCTTATCGTGGGGGAAATTTAGCGTTGGGAATTTTTCAGAATTTTATATAGGATAGTTTAGGTTGGTTACGTTATTCTAGGGTTATTTGGTTTGGGTAGTTTAATTGGCTTGTTTGAACAAAATTAAGTTAATTTGATTATGTTGGGTTACTTTGGTTAGGGCTCCCGTAATATTTTGTGTCAATTATCAAGCGCTAAAGAAGAAGAGTGGACAAGCAGTTGGCAAGCGGCCCATGCTTTGCTAGCATAGTGATTTTGGTTGTTTTATTCAGGAAGATTACCTCTCCCTAGTCCGCGAAGAATAATACTTCCCAGAAGTTGACTGTAAAAATCAAGATGAAACATTACGGTTTTTTCTTTACATTTTTACTACCGGACTCATACAGATCAGAGTAAAATAATTAGGTAAAATTAAAGAATAAGTGCCGCCGCTAAGAAAGAGATTAATCAAAAACGGTTTAACTTGGTCGAGTTTTCAGCCTGTATTTGAACGCAACATTTGCTAGATATCTTGCAGTCGACCCTTTTCCGCCACAGTCACAGGAGGCGACTGCAGTAGTGACTGGTGTGTCCGGTTATTCGTCACTAGCAAGTCCAACTGGCGACGAAAAATACTCGCAGCCACTAAAGGTAAACATGTTAAACTTTGCTCGCCGGTAGTTCGCGGTTTTATGATCATGTGACTTAGTCGTGTCTACTAGTGCATGGGTCCATAGTCGCTTCATGTGACCATGCAGTCGTGCAGTGACCACCGAATTAGCTATTGAGTTTGTTTTCCCACGTATGGAATATAACAAACAAGGTTTGAAGCAGTCAAGGGATGAAATCATTCGATTTTTTGACATTTACAGAAAATATGAAGGTGTGTAAACAATGAAAACTACATGGAGAGAAATGCGAGGAAGCACAATTTTAAAAGTTTAATTAATGAACCGAGGCTGGTGTCGAGATTCCTGGCAAAGAGACTCTGAGGGAGAAAATAAAGAACTTGAGGGGCGGATATAGGAATGAAGTGAACAAGGTGAAGGAACCTATGATAAGTGGAGCCGGAGCTGACGATGCTTATAATACAAAACTTGTTTGGTTTGAGAAAGCAGACGCCTTCTGGGGAAAACTTTTATCTGGAAGGGAATCGTACTCAAATTTGGTACAAGTCTTAGATTTCATAATTTATTTTTTCCGGGACTGAAAGTCAAAGGAGCTTTTAATATTATCCTACTTGCATTCTTTCGGACTTGGCTTGACCCCACCTGGTTTACATGCAGACTACAGGCCGCTGGGTTTATACTTATTTTCCTTTACTTTCAAGTTCATACAACAGTTCTCGTCCCATATTGACACTGCACAGCCGCGACAACCACGTGGCATGGAGCGCACGTTGTCGCCCACATGGCTAGACCTGACGCTGCTTTGACAGTGAGACCCTGCTTGACACGACCTAACTTAATCCACTGCAGTTATGTAATTACGCACCACGGGTCACTACCCGCGCCGTATATATATACATATATATATATATATATATATATATATATATACAATTTACACTTCATTATCATAACTTTTCAAGATGCCCTAAGCAACGAACAGGGCCTGCCAGAGAGGGTTGTTTTGATTTTTTACACAGGCGGAAAACAAACACTGGAAGAAAAAAGAATAAAACATAGACATTTGTGACACCACGTATCTTTTCCCATCAATCCAATACCCATTCGTCGGCCCTCCCGTTTTAGCCCCCTCGCGGATGAAGGGATGATCATTCCTGTCTTCCGTCACACTGTTTGGGTCAAAGGCAATCCAGCAAGACACGATTCTACAGACAGCCGAACCTGACCTATCTCCACCTCTTCATCATATAGCGACTCCCCTCCCCACCCCCACACATACTCATAAACTCGAAAACATTACGGAGTAGACAAGAATATTTCCTTTAAACAGAGAGTTGCGACATGGCGATACGATATCAGTCACGTGACCCAGGGAGCCATTTTGTGGCCAAATGGTTTTCGCTCGTGCTTACTTTGTTCTTGTTATTGATTCTTCGAACCTGTTGTGTCTGTTCATTGAATATGACGAGTTGTTGTATATTCAGATGCACCAACACTCCCTTTATACAGAGAATTGTGACAGCTCTGGACCAGCCGCCATTTTGTGGCCATTCTGCGGAATTGTCGCAACTCTACAAAGGGACTCTTAAGACAAGAACATCCCTCGGGGCAAAGTCATTTTTTCCTCGCCCATTTCCGTTCACTCTCCACTTGACAGACCACCGTACATTCATTGCCCCTTTCACCCTCTTCTGCTTTCCATTTTTTTTTCTTCTAGTGTTTCTTCACTCATTCTTGCCCGAACTGCCTCATCACTCTTTGATTTACTCATCCAAAAGCTTTTTTTTTTTTTTTTTTTTTTTTTTTTTTTTTACTCCCGCTCTCTGCCTCACCCGTACATTTTTCATTCTGTCCATCCTTACCTCTGTTTCCGAAACTACTTCATTTTAAACACATTTAGCTCTTTCCTTCTGCATCCCTCACAGTGCCGTGGACACAATCACTCCCTTATACAACCTTCCCCTAGCGTTCGTTCCCAGATACTTTGCTCATAACAAATTTCATTCACCCAGACATTTGTTTAATCTTCTTTATTTACATCTCATCATTCCTTTATGAGTAAAAATTTTACTCCAATGACCATTTATGTGTGGCTGTGGTGCGTGGGGGTACCCCCAAACAGTTCGAAAAGTATTGGCTGCACATTCCCATCCAATCGGTATTGAAGTATGGGAATGAATGACAGGGTTATCAAGTTAAGTATTTTGAGCTCCAGTCGGAGCTAGTGCACCTCAAAACAAATTTAGAATTCCCATTACAGGATAAAGCTAATCACAGTTTAGGAACATTGATTCACCCAGAGGAGAGGTAAATGATACTACTTTAATATGGGCAGTGATCCTTTCATTCTTCATCTTGGAAATATGGTATACACATTTAATTCTAGCACACGACAGACTTGTATAATGTATGATTATGAATGCATGACTGTACTCATGGTTGCTTTATTCTTTTTTGTTCAGTTTGAGCTTTTGTGTCTTAATTCCTCATGTGTTGTTCTTCCTGTGATTCCACATTTCAGTCCAGCGGGTGTTAGACTTTGGCATAAACCTTGAAGCGGTACACTTTAAAACTAAAACCTTTTCGACGTGTTCATGATCTGCCAAAACAATGGTGATCACCACAAAACTGACCTGCTTTCCTCAGGTCACTGGCTCCTAACATTTTGTAATGTTCCAAGCCCCTAACATTTCAGTTTCTTTGCACCCCACAATCAAAGCAAGTCTCGAGTGCAGGTTGATGAATATCGGTTTTGTTCTATATTTGAAGGTGGTTGAGAAAACAGTACTCAAAATGATCTAAACTAAAGAAAGAAAAAAATGATGTCTAATCAATGAGAAAAAATCACAGCAAACGAATCATTCAGTCAGGCAGCATGATTCACACCTCCAAAAAGTGTGTGCACCCCAGGTCAAGACCCAATTCCCTTAGGACAGTGGTTCCCAATCTCTTGATACATCTCTCCATTTATGGAATACTGTTTCTTTGCTTCCTGAAGACCCTTTCAACACCGAAAGAGATCGTTCGGCATCCACGAACTGCTTCCTGTTTGCGAACTAGGGACCCTCGTGGAAGTTGGTCTGGGGTCTCAGGTACCCTGGGTCTTCAGGATGAGAACCACTACCCTAAGGGCTGCCCCTGTAAACTTATCTGATATCACGATTTTTGTAACCAGGTTACTCACGATACTCTAAGCTATGGAACCTGTAATGCTATCGGATGATCCCCAGATTTCAGGGTAAAGTTGTTCCTTATATACAGGGGCATGTTTTTTTTATGTTTTATTCTGGTTAGCACCAGACTACTTTATTCTTTTCAAACGTGGTCACTAGACTTGGGAAATTGATCAACCTAATGGCGTTTTGAACGAAGTACACTTGTGCAACAATTTGATCAAACTTAGAAACTAAAAAGGAAAAGCAACTAAATAGGGTTGATCAAGAAATTGGGTTAAGAGTGTTAGATAGTGATGCCAAGATAGGTAATCAGTGAGACTCAGTGACTATATAAAGCCTTTCAGGAACTAAGGCACGGCTACAAGTTATGTCTAGAGGAGTATCCTTTCAAGGGGATGCTCATAAAACACTTAATGTGCGGATGCGTCTTTGGTTGTGTTCATTCGTGCGAGAACCGGGCATCAGAAAAATAATAATACATAGATGTGGCTCTCTGTACTCTCACACAATTAAAGGATTATATTGTTTAGTCTTTGTTCTTGGGTTAGCGGTGCTACTGAAGGATACTCCGCTGTCACTCACGATCCCCAGAGACCATAGGACTCTTTTCCGAGACCACATCACCTTCGCTCGGCTTCCTCTGCGGGTCGATTGTCGAGTACGGAGGAGGTGGTGTCTTGGGGGCAGATTTGGAAGAGGCTTTCCCGGCTTGGGAATGTCTTTGTTTGAAAGCGTCTTTATGCCTTTCAGTAAGCTGGTCGAACTGTCGAACCTCGTCAAGAGACTTCTCACGATTACTGAGGTATTCCATCCACATTTCCTTTGTCGAGGTGTGGTGGTAGTTCACAAACGAGAGAACCTTTTCGTTCAGATGAATTAGTTCCTTCTTGTATTCTTCTGTTTTGTGTTGTTTCTCTTGCTTGGATTTCAGAATGTATTTCTTGCTGTCCAGACTGCTCTCGTAAATCGCAATCTTGTTCCTGATGAGACTGACAATGTCCTCCCGTACCTCGTGTTTGTCTGTTAGGTATTCCTCATACAACTCGTTGATTTGGTCGCAAAATGAAGAATCGGTGTTTTGGAGGGTTTCTACATAATTCTCCACCAATTCTGAGAGGTCTTTCACAGTCTTGTGTACCACAGAGGGATGCTTGAGCAGGACAAGGATTTCCAGCACCCTGACATGGAAGCCCTCTGAAATCGCCCTCCTCTCTCCCCGGTAATCGTCCCAGACCTCGAGAATCCGTTGGGTGTACTTCCCAATAAGGCTTCTGATAGGGGTCTGAAGATCCTGAATGTCCCTCAGCTTTTTCGCCTTCTTCTCGAACTTGTCGTGTTTTTGTTCTTCTATGAATTTTACTGTCTGGTCAACACTCCCTTCCGATTCCCCCAGAAGACTCTCCAGGTCTTTCTCTCGGTCTCCTTCCATCTTCAGAAGGGTCTTCCAAATGGTACTGTCGTGTTTGGTGCACAAGTCTGCGATTTCTAAAGAGCAAAGGATGAAGGGTTCCAATCCCTTGAACTGCTGCCACTGGAACTGTTTGTCCACCACATCGCTGTCACCTCTTCTACGTCCAGTTCGTTCACTGGAACTTGATCCAGGGCTCTGACTATTGATTGGTATCGGGTCAATTCTTACCACGTCTCGGATCTCGGATATTTGTGGCATGAAGGCTATGCTCAGTTTGTCATGCAAGATATGTGGTAATTTGTGTGGGAAGAAATAGGTGACCACAAGAAGTGCTGCGCAGGCGAGGAAGAGTAAGAGGAAGATAACCAGCCATGCCGTAGAGGCCCCGCTACTTTCTTTGAGGACGACGATATCGGGGGAGTGCCCCTCTTTCTCAACGGATCTTCTCATTCTCATAGGAGCTACAGCTCTTCGTGGGACCAAGCGTGGTGGTAATAATCGAAATCTCTCGATAAGCCCTTGGAAAGTGAAGTTAGACAGGAAAGGAGAGACACCCTTGTGTTCTCCTTGTCCGAGGAGTGTCACTCGATCAAGTGTGACCGTGACGTTGTCCAAGAAGACAGAACTGGAGGGAAGAAGAGTAAGAGACGACTCGGTCATGGTAAGAATTGCCCCTGGCGCCAAAGCCAAAGTGTCGACATTCTGGATAGCCGTATGCCTCATGACGGATTTCTTCAAATCTTGAATGTATAGATTATCGATTGTAGAACCAATAATCGATACTGTCACTCTACCATTACTGTTGGATAACAGATTTAATGTTGAATTGTTTATGTAAACGTCGATGGCATTATTGGCCAGCTCGACAGCGGAGCAACTTCTGATGTAAAGCGTAGGCAGCTGCTCGTTATTAAACCCGGCGAGCTTTTTTATGCTCAGTTCGCTGTAGTTTTCGAACTCAAAGATGGGAAGGCCAAGGTCCGTGGTCGGTTGGGACAGAGTTTCTTTCATGAAAGAGACCAACTTCTCGTTTTCTGACGGCTCCTGAAAAAAGTAAACTGGTATCAGGAGTTATTGCAAGAGGTCCTAAAACAACTTATTAAAGACATTTCATACTGACAGTACTTGAAAATACATGCCCGGGACTAACATAGTGCTTTCGGTGGAGTTCATGGAACATGTGAACAAAGATCATACAATGCAGTATGTCAAATTATACGAATAAGTTACGGTTGCATGAAAAAACGTGATTTGCAATCAAACCCATTTTCAGATTTATTTTTTTCATTTTGAAGATAATGATAACCGTACCAGTACTGATCAAGAGGAGACAAAAACTTCGTAATCATGACTAAGAGTAACTGCAGTTAGAAATGTTTTATCCTCGGGATAATAAGGAAGCTATATACACATGAAACTTCCATCTTAGCGCATCTGATAAATATAAACACAACTGGATAACTGGGATCGAACCTGCGGATGGCCATCACCTCTGCATGCCACATGGCGTCCTTGGATCGTGCAATCAGGATGTTGGTAATACTGCTGGGGGTGAAGCTGCAGTGGAGGTGGAGCAGCCCCTCCACGAGAGGTGGTGTGGGTGAGGAAGGAATGCGAAAGTCCTCCTGTCGCCAGGGAAGCGAACGCCACCACGACAAGAATAGTTTCCATGGCTGACTTCCGGAGTGTGGCTCCACGCGCGATCTGGAAAGCGAAGAGGACAGGCACTGAAGAGGAACGAGCTAAATTCGGGACAGTAATAGTCGATTTGGGGGTCATATCACGATCCACCTACGACGTGGAAAAAGAACAAAAACACCAACAAGACAAACGCTTAAAGGAATGAAGCAGATTCATGTACAAACTAAAGCATTCTGGACTACAGTGCATATTGTGTTGGTCCACTTACGACCTGGAAAAACGAAACAAACGCAAGGAATCAACCAAATTGGGAGATAACAGAATACGTACGCTTATGCACGTCCTTCTCACTATCATATATGGGGGTAAGGGGTAGTACCTTTTGTCCCTTTCACTTACTCAAACGGTACAAGATTTTTCTGTGACATTTCACAATTTCAATGTTGTCATACAGGTAATGGAAGTTATACTTTTGATAAGAGTACCCTAAAACAGATCGACCTAAGAATACAAAAATTGGAATGTATGCTGATCGTACAGGATAATATATGTGTCTACAACTCCACTTTTTTCTAGCAAGTAATGCCACTGTTTTTTTTTTCATACTCATGGCACCTAAAGTTTATACATATAGATTACGTCGAATAGTAATTGGACTATTTCATAAACAACTACTCGCGTACACGTTGGGGGTGAAGCTGCTTGTGCAGCTGACAGCAGCCAGATGTTGAAGGCCACGGCTGCATCGGAAGGACAATTACATTCTGATTAATGGTTTATATGCCATGTGTATAAAGGATATACTCAATTTGCCGGCAGTGTGCACCCCCCCCCCTCCCGAAGTAAACGCATGTACGTGTGTCACAGGGACTCCGCCAGGGACAATGCACGTGGAAAGTGATTTTGTTCCTCTCCCCTCGACATGTACCCAGAATCCTCTCCCACCAGAAGGAATTTCAGTACTCCTTTAGACGCATTCTTCTTCAATATACCCATGAGGCTATATAATCTACCAAAGGAGAGGTTTCCCATTCTCAATTGACACTTGAAGAAATGCCCGTAACCTCTCGCCATCAGGAAGGTCTTCGATACTTTTGATGTAGAAACACTCTTCCCTAAAGTACCCGTAGCCGCGACCATGAACCTTATCCATGGGTGGATTTACAACTCCCAAAAGCTTTTCAATATGCACCCGACTTTCCCCTCCACCGTGAGAGTCTTCAGTGCTTTGGATGTTGACTCACACTTTACCAAAGTACACCTGGTGAGGTTCACCGTCCCTCCAGGCACCTCAAGGAACTCCTCTCCCGTTGAACATTTGGTCCTTAGTATGACGACGGGGTTTCCGATGAAAGTCCTTTCTGCCACCATCTACACCATAGAAAACGGACGTCATCTGACCTTGATTTCTATTTCATCATATACAGTGATTGTTTATATATATATATATATATATATATATATATATATATATATATATATATATAAACCGATAATACATATGAGATAAAGGAATGTGAGATAACACATATGATATACGGAAGGTGTTGATGACAATCTTCATTGCCTATTGTTCTATTCAACACCAGATGAATTTATTCAGGTGAATGAAGGTCCATCTGCTAAAGGGGCTAAAACTAACTCAACCCTATCGCTTAACTGATGCTCATTATGGACAAATCTTCCAAACCGTGAACAGAAAACAGGGTAATCAGGGCCTCTCAGACTGGTGTGAAAATTAGGTAAATGCATAAACAAACAAATAAATAGAAACGAGACGTACCAGACAATCAAGTAGATGCATTGATATACAGACAATATCAAAACACACACACACACACACACACACACACACACATAATACATATATACATATATATATATATATGTATATATATATATATATATATATACATTGTGTCGGTCTCAACTAATCAGACGTTATCTATAAAGCGAGATGTTTAGACATGGAAGAAAAGGACCCCCAATCTTATCAATTCTGTCACACGCGTCCCTCTTGCTCCATTTTTGTATGTATGTGGGTACTATGTACGCACGGATGTATGTCTGTACAGTTTGAATGTACATGTGTGTATTTATTAACCTCCAGGTCCTTTCCCCTTGCCAGGGGGTGCCTACGTCGTACCGGCCCAGGCTTATGCCTGTACACGTGCGTACCCCCTGCAGAGCGAGAAACAAGTGCCACTCCCAGCCTCCCTCTCATGCCATTGACTCACTCGTCTATATCCCCAGGTCGATCACTGGGACCCGTACTCGATCACGGAGCACGGCAGACTGCAAACTGCCACAATACAGCGACTGGGCCTACGTGATTCTGCATGTGTATACATGAATTGGTGTTATGCGTTTGGTTTAATGCTGACTTATTATAGTAATGTTCTTTTATTCATGGTTTATGGAAAAATATATTTTAGCGTAGATTAACACTTTAGTATCCGCGTCAATGCAACATTATGTCAATATCACATAAAACTGCAAACTTTGTTGTCGTTTAAAATGAATGGGAAAACGGGAAGCTGTGACGTCAAAACGTCGCACATGGCGCGAACTCAATGTCGTCTGTGGGGGAAAATCTTCAGCTTTTGACGACTTATTTCTAGGCCTATCACCGTGTTCTTCAATTTCAGCTGATTTAATAAGCCAGCTTGTTACCTACACATGAGGAAGGATTGGTATTTTGTCAGTAATAATCAGCGTTTCTGTCCAAAAGTATATCTCACCAGAGTAGTCAAGGGGGGAGAAGGTAGAGGTTAAGAAGGGAGGTAAAATCGAGGGACAGAAGTTGATATTTAGATATATTTCTATTTCTTTGAGAGGAGAACAGTCTATCATCATAAAGGAATATACGTGGTTCTGGTCCGTAGGGATGACACTAAAGCCCCTAAAATGCTGACTGCATAAAACTGATGCAGTTAGCATCCCATAATATGTGTACGAAAGAGGAAGAGGAGAGGCTGGGGGAGGAATAGGAAAAGAGAGGTGGAGGAAGAAGGGAAAGAGGGAGAAGACAAGGAGAGAGTTTGAATAGGGGAGAGGAGGAGAGGAGAGGTTGAGGAAGAGGAGGAGGAAGAGGGGAAAGAGGAGGGAGAAAAGGAGAGAGGACGAAAAGGGATAGGAGGAAAAAGAGGTGAAGGAAGAGGAGGAGGAGGAGGAGGTGAAAGAAAAAGAGAGAGGAGGAACGAAGTGGAGGAAGAGAAAAAATTACTACGAGGGAAAAAGAGAGCGAGAGAAGGAGGAGAGAAGTGGAACATGAGGAAGAGGAAGATAACTTTGTAGCGCAGCGTTTTTCAACCATAAGGTTCCGCAAGAACAAGTGAGATAAGCTAATGCACTTTTGATTTATTATCTAATTTCATGTACGTAATATAATTAAACACGCACGACATATTCTTGGTTACTACAATAATGTAATATAGACATAGTCCTATCTAACCTATTATTACGATGAAAATAAAATGAAAGATATGGTATTGTTTTTTTTTTGTTTTGTTTTTTTACGCAGGGGTTCCTTGAGACATGTAATCTATTATAAAGGTTACGCAAGGGTAAAAAGGTTGAGAAACGCTGGTATAGAGCCTTCTCGATGTCCCGAGCACAGGCGAAGCGGCCCAGCGGGGAACCCCGCCTTGGAGGACCACTTGGAGCCAGTATTAGGCAGTCACCCTGGTCTCGCTGGGCTACACTCTACCATGACCCGGGCGACAATGCCCACACTGTTCACTTTACTTTATGTATTCGTTTGTTATCTTAACCACAACACCAACGAAGGCATAAATATTTTTTTTCTTCTTCCCGAAGGGCTAACGCATGATTTGTTTTGTGGGTCGCTCACGCTTAAAGACAGTCTCTCGCTCTCTTTTTCTCTTCCTCTCTCTCTCTCTCTCTCTCTCTCTCGGTGTGGTTGTCACAAGAGTAGGCCATGTCAGTGGAGAAAATAGTCTTCACTGTTATGTTCCTTTGTTGTCTTTCATTTATCATATTCTTTTCATTGAATTAAAGTCTCCCAAAGGAAATAATTCGAGAAAATAGGAAAATAAAAAGTAAACATGAAGGATGTAGTGGACAAAAATTTCGACTCGTTTAGATAAAACACGACCTTATTGTGCCTTTGTGAACGGCTTCGTGAGTATCCGGAATATATATATTTTTTTTTACAGGAAAATGACACCTATTACTGAGAAGAAGAGAAACGCAGCCAACTTCAGAGAGAAAGAGAGAGAGAGAGAGAAGGGGGAGGGGATGACAAATACCCCGACCACTGACTGCTACTGACCATTTGTAGATTTGCTCTCTTTGTCTCCAAACGATTTTCTTCAGTCGAGAGGGAAGCCCCCATTGGCCACGGCAAGCGAGTTAATCAATTTTCAATTAACCCTTTCTCCGTCGTTCTCGACTGAGGTCTTTTCATTCTCACAAGTTACCAGAAGCTTCTGTTCGGTTCAGGGAATTCCCCTCTGCGCATGCGTAACAGCTTTCAAACGAAGGCATATGTATGTATGGCATCGCAGACGTCCCAGGAGTGTGTGTGTGTGTGTGTGTGTGTGTGTGTGTGTGTGTGTGTGTGTGTGTGTGTGTGTGTGTGTGCGTGTGTGTGTGTGATTCATCATGGTCTCGGATCACGCGCTGGACTCGTGATCGACAGCTATTTCCCTTCCGGAAGAGAGAGTTCAGAGCTCAAATATGACCGATCTATGGGTAATGCTGTGACTTTACACGCACACACACATACCCAACTCCCCGCCCACGAGTTGGAGTAGCGACTCGCAGCGCAGCGATACTGAAATTATTTCATTCCTGGAAGGGATTCGAACCCGGACCGCCGTGGTGGCGGCCGGGAACTCTAACCACTGCGCCATCGAGTCGTGTGGGGGGGGGGGAGGATGAGTCAGAAGCCTGAGTACTTTGAACTCACTGTTCTCTTTATTTTACAAAATATTGTCAACCTTATTCTGTTGCCACGCTTGGGTTCTTCGTCCAAAGGTTCTCTATAGAACAAGACCTTAATCTATAGAGAACTCATTTTCTATTTTTACCTCCTTTGTTCATTGAAGCTTCAGGTTTTGTCCTTATCACCATTTAATGTACACAGGGAAAGTATGGTAATATTAATACACAGCAATATCGTTCTAGGGAAAATAAATGGATGCAATACAGATCGTATTCATTATTATTATTATTATCATTATTACTATTACTATTATTATTATTATTATAATCAATATTATTATTATTATTATTATCATTATTATTATTATTTATTTATTTATTTTAACCCACTGTGTGTCAAATGAACGATACTTTTAGGCAGTACCATATAGGACTCTAGTGGCACCCCTACGGACCAGAGTCGAAAATTATTCTTTCCATGACTGGAAGATAATCTCCAATGAAGAATCTCTTCTTGTGTTACCTCTCCTTTCTGCTGCTCTCCAATAACCCGTGGTTATTGAAGAGCAAGACGTCGTGTCGTGGACGACGCACGGCAAAAAGTCGATACGTGTGAAACGAGCCTTATGGATCTTCCTTCCCTGCAGGGCTGAAAGCTTGTTTAGGTCGTTTGAGAGTACTTTTGTCTTGTGTTTTTATTCTGGATCACCAGACGGTGTGTCCTAAAGTAACCTTATGCTTGATACCAATGCTTCTCCTTCATCGATTTCCCGCCATTTTTCGCAACAATTATCTCAACCCCCATTTGTCTATTTTAAGGATTCTGGAGACATTACAGATCGACTCGTTTACTTAAAGTTAGAAATTAACAAATGAATAAACAAATAAATATATATCTAAACAAATAAACAAACAAACAAATAAGATGCCGGGTAGATTCAAACGCTGAGACACGAGTTCTAACGGTCTTAACCGTTCTAACCGTCCCAAGGCCCTCACGTATCTCCTATTCGAGCCGAGATCCGACGCAACGCTGATCCACCCCTATGACCTCCTCATCTCCCGCATCTTGGTGACACACTTTATTGATTCTCTTCTGGCTGAAGACTGGCGATTTCATTCAGCCCCTGTGGTGGATCTAAGAGACCCATTTGACCCTATGGTCACCTCTTAGCTGAATAAAATCAATTGGTTTTGGTCAGAAAGGTTTAATACAGAGGGTTACTGTGTTGAAGTGATTGACGTTTGTCCCTTCCCGCCTGTACACTTCCTTCTCTCCTGAATCTTAATCTTCACCTGTTGTGAGAGCGCACGTTTTATGGGTAATAATATTAAAGACAATAATAACAACAATAAGGGCGATACATAAAATCATACACGTACCAAAAGGCTTTCCCCCCCCCCGCCGTTGTATGGAGGGTAATAATGTATGTTATAGGTAATGATATTCAAGACCATGATTACAACAATAAGGGTGATACATACAATATATACATACCAAAAGGCTTCCTTCCCTTGTATGGAGGGTAATAATGTATGGTATAGGTAATGATATTCAATACCATGATAACAACAACAGGGGTGATACATACAAACATGAATATACCATAAAATGCTTTCCCACACCTTGTATGGAGAGTGGTCGAGTCAAAGCATACACCCATCCTACACCTACTCAACATCCATATCCCACTCGTTGCCCCTCCCATCTTAACACTTACTGGATAAAAGGTATCCAGGTCCTCCATGTTTCTTCGGGTCAGAGAAAATGCAGCAAGACAGCGACCACAGCAAAGCTTGACAGCAGGGGCTGGTTTATCCCCACAGATTCATTACATGGCGACCCCGCCCCATTCCATTCACTAAAGAAATTCACAAAGCAGACAGAAGCATCCCATCGGGCCACGTCATCCCATCATCCATTCACAATCATTCTTCATTCACTCCTATATTTTGCACTTTCTCTTCATTGATCGACAGGCATTCCTCTGGCATTCAGTTCCCCCTTCACCCCATCCAGCCACCTCATTTTTTTTTTTTTTTGTCTTCACCTCAAATTCACTCCATCTACTTCTGCTTTTCATTCTCGTTTGGCAAGTCTTTCCTTATTCATTCTTTCCACACACAAAAACCATCTCAGCATTTTGTTCTACCATACTGCCAACTCTTCCCACCTCTGCTCTCCGCCTCATATCCACATTTCCTATTTTATCCATCCTCGTTATATCTACCATACTCCTTAATACTTCATCTCAACCATATTTACGATCTTCCTTTCTGCTTTCTTCAAATTCCACGTTTCCACTCCCTTATGCAACCTCTGCGTTCATTCACAGATACCTATTTCTCATTACACTTTTCATCCTCGTCCCTTGAATTCACTTGCTTCTCCTATACTATAATTCACCTCCAGTCTTCTATTCATTGCCACATGTGACATAAAACACTTAAAGCTCTCCGCTTCCATCAGCTTCTCAGCCTATAAAATCACTTTCAACACACCACTATCATCACTCCTTGTACATTTCATCGCTTTACTTT
>NC_134794.1:2404869-2449869 GCF_046742065.1 Oratosquilla oratoria | reverse complement strand
TCGATAGTGTTTCCAAAGAACTAAAATGGAAATAGTTAATGTGGGTGATAATATGAAAATCTATGTACTGGGAGCCATTCAGTGATATATATATATATATATATATATATATATATATATTGTGTGTGTGTATGCATGTAGGTTGTACTCGTGTATTCAATAAATATAAATACACTATGGATAATGAAATATATGCCACGTCTACACCGGTCAACTTTGATACCGACCCGCTTTGGAGACGACGGCCCCCAGTCAAGAGTACACACCCAGGGGGGACACTTAGAGCTCTCCAACCTCGTCTTCGAGGAGGCAGAAGGCACTAGTTGTCTGTGTAGACGGCGCCGAACACCGTCGGTACTGGGTGGTGTCTCTTATCGTGTTTTGGCCGTCACCAGCTGATTTTTATTCATCTTCAGGACATCCCTGAGTGTTTGGGTCAGTCAGAGGAGGCAGACGCCCCTATAGAAAGAAAGAACAAGAAGAAAACGGTCGAGACTTCGATTTGTACCGAGTTTGACCACGACCTGAATAAAATTGTCTGGTTCTCACCAGAACCAAAAACACAAACAGCGTCACAGCAATGTAAGGACTCTTGGTTAAAAAGATCCTTTACGGTTCCTGAAGAAGGACTATTTGGACTCTGCATGTGACAGGAACGCGCTGGAGTGGCTCTGCGTGAGAGTGTATTGTCCGAATATGGCGTTTGGCGAGCCTGACAGGGCGTAAACGTACGTACGCATGAAGCCTTACATATCAGTAACACCTGCTCTTGTAACCGCGCCGGGATTTGAACTCAGGTTTCCGGTACGTTGGAGAAGAAAAGGGGCACCTTTCAGACTCCTCTGAGGTGAGGGACAGATGCCACCACCTTTGCCCTCTGTGCTCAGAAGGCCAGGGCAAGTGGCGGTCACCAGTAGCCGTTATGAGGTGGGAAATCAAAGATGAGGAGAAAGTTAAATTATCTATTTCCTTTTTCCCACTAAGGAACTGTGGCCAACTTCGGTCTATTAATGGGCGTTGGTGATTGCCACTGACCCTAGCTAAGCTCCTTACCTGGTCATTGGGGATTAAAAAAAAAAAAAAAAAAAGGGAAGGACAATAACAAAGGAACAGTAAAAAAGAAAACATATTATCAATGATACTTTAGTGTGTTTTCACTGTCTTTAGACCCGCAGTGCAACAACAATGACCGGAAACAGAAACTACTACAGACAGACAGGACAATGAGACCATAACCGTGTGAAAAATGATGCGCCACACAACGTCACTTGGAAAACTACTATATAACGATAATTATAATTAATAATAATGATAATAATAATAATAATAATAATAATAATAATAATAATAATAAAACAAATTAATAATGATATTGATAATAATTATAATAATAATATCAAAATTAATAATAATAATATTACATACATACATATACAAAAGGCTTTTTCCCCCATATACGGGAGGTAGCCAAAAAACAAAGGCAGAGAAACTCCTTCCACCCATTCCATCCCCTACATACTCCACTCCCCTCTACCCTCTTCCGTCCCTCTTATCTTGGCATAATAATAATAATAATAATAATAATAATAATAATAATAATAATAATAATAATAATAATATAATAATAATAATGATAATAATAATAATAATAATAATATAATAATGATAATAATAATAATAACAACATTAATAAATACTAACAATAAGGGAGATAGCCAAGTCATAAGACACGCAAGTCCACTTCCACCCCTTCCACTCCCATCCACCACCCTTTCCTCCACTCTCATCTCAGCTCCTCTTGGATGACGGGTCATCCCTGCATCTCGCTCACTGCCCGGAGTCAGATGCAATGCAGCAAGACAAAGCACATCCCGAAGATGGCTGCTTGGCAAATAACTATTTAGAATTCTGCAGCATAGCCATCTCAAATTACGACAAAAGGAATAGTGTAGAATTGACTCAGGTGCTTGGAGCTGACTCTCTCCGACGTACATCCCACAGGACCATCACAAGCAGGTAGACAACGATGGTAGCACAGGGAGGCGAGAAACAGTGAAGAGAGAGAGAGAGAGAAAGAGAGAGAGACAGAGAGAGAGAAGGGGAGGGAGGGAGAGAGAGAGAGAGATAGAGAGAGGGAGGAGTAGATGATGTGTTCTGAAAATAAAGGTTTCTAAAAACTAAATTTTCACACCTTTGTTTATCGAAACAGCAAGGAACCGTTGCATGAAAGACACAACAGACAGAGGATGTGAAAGAGGGATAAAGGGAGGGAGAGAGAGCGAGAGAGAGAGAGTGAAGGAAGAGGGAGAGAGAAGGGAGATAGAGAGCGAGCGAGAGAGAGGAGGCAAAGAGAGATAGCGAGAGATCTAAAGTGTTTCAAGTGGTGACCTGGGTCAAGATAGACCGAGGGAGGGAGAGAGAGGAAGAGAGAGAGAGAGAGAGAGAGAGAGAGAGAGAGAGAGAAAAGGGAGAGAGAGAAAAAAGGGAGAGAGAGAAAAAAGGGAGAGAGAGAGGGGGCGAGAAAGCGAGGGGGGCGAGAGAGAGAGGGGGCGAGAAAGAGAGAGAGGGGAGAGAGAGAGAGAGAGAGAGAGAGAGAACAAGAGATCTAAAGTGTTTCAAGTGGTGACCTGTGTCAAGATGGACCGAGGGAGGCGAGATAGGATCCGAAATGAACCATCAACGACCTCTTTGTCTCAAACTCTCGGGAATTTCTTTTTCACATCTCGCCCACGTGACCTCCTTGTGATGTGATATCACATACACGTGACAAAATCACGCGCCCATACAACACAGCGGGGGCAGGACTCCTAGCAATGGGCCTAAATTGGACAAATTTAGGTTTGAGAAGGATATTGGCAAGAATTGATTTACTAATAGGGTGGTCGACGAATGGAATAGACTTAGTAACTATGTAGTAGTGAGCGCTGAAACTATCGGTTGTTTTAAGAGGTTAGTTATATGGACTGGGATAATAGGTAGTATGGGACATGGAACTGCCTAGTGTAGGCCTTAGGGTCTCTTGCCGTCTCATTCTTATGATTTAAGATGAGATAATTTCATGGAGAGGGATGACAGGTAGTAGGGGACATGGAACTGCCTAGTGTAAGCCTTATGGTCTCCTGCAGTCTCCTTTATTCTCATGTTTTTTATCACCTCTCTTCGCAATGACGCCATCTCTACATATTTTATGGTTCAAACTATTTAGTTTTGTGTATGTATCATGGCTGCCGCCGGGCGATTTTATTTAGTCGAGTGGGAAGCTCTCCATAGGGGTAGTGAAAAGGTTACATAATATCAACTCAAAGTTATATCTCTCCTTGTGACATTGGCTCCGCCTCCCTATTTCCCTTCCCTCCTTCTCATCTTCATCCGCCTCTTCCTCCTCCTTCTCTACACCTCATCGTCTTCTTCTTTCTCTTGAAACATTCTACTTTACTTAAAAATATTCATAATCGTTTCCCAATATGCAAACACGTTTGGAACCACCAAAGTCTAAATAAGAATCGGCCAATTCACTTGGAAGAGAAGACAAGCGATATGACGTCACGAGGACTGACAGTCGACGTACTGACTCAAGGTCTGACGTCATATCCTTGCGGGGCGCCGTATCCACTTGGACGTTGGCCACCATAGATCTCCATTCCTGTCTGCACATGGCTCTTCTTAACAAGATGTCCTTAATCCGTCTACATATTTTCTGCATGGTCTAACTCTTGCCCTCTTTCCTTCTATTTTTCCCGCTAGGTACGTATATTCTAATTGTTTATTTCTAAAGTGAAGTGACCTTTTATTGTACCGACCTTATAGATTCGCATGATAAGCCTTGGATTGAACTTTGTGCGAATGGATAATAATAATAATATAGTAATAATAATAATAATAATATAGTAATAATAATAATAATAATAATAATAATAATAATAACAATAATGATAATAATAATAATAATAATAATAATAATAATAATAATAATAATAATAGAAACAATAATAAAATAAAACCTCGCAGGACCACGCGTGTAGGTGGCTGTCCTTATATACACCGACACTCAAAACGGGCGGAGATCATCTTCAACTTTTAGGAGTGTGAAGGTTTTCCCTTTAGATAGAATATCATAAAGTAGTCGCCAGAAGAAAATATTGCAAGTACACTAAAACACTCGTCCGTATAAAAATTATCAAAATACTATGTACCAATATATATATATATATATATATATATATATATATATTATATATATATATATATATATATATATATATATATATATATATGTACATATATATACATCGATTGAACAGCATAACAATGTGTAGAAAAATTAAAACATAATTCATCTGTTGAAGAATGTGACAGTTTTCTCATAAACTAATTTATCATCAAAAGTAATATCCAGCCTGAGGAAGAAAAATACCTTATCGGTCCTTCAGTGCAAATGAATACTAGAAGCCCTGTTTGGGCCTACAGGTTAGCACACTGATCCCTTGGTCTCTGCAGATGATCTTGTCGACAGATATGTTATCATTCATGACTTCTTTATCACTAAGGTTATCAGTGACAGTTTTTTCAAGCCCGTGATTCAATTTGTCTGATGAAATGCAGCAAATGATTATAAAACTTCACGCAAAAACCGTTCTTATGAAACAATACAATGAAAATAAGTTTCAATGAAATCCATCGATATTATCATCGTTTTCCCGCCATACAGGTCATGACAAATGTTAGTTTCTATTTTCCAGAGTAGTTCAATAACTTACACCGACGCTTAACAAACTTCACGGATTGCTAGATCTAATGCGAAAAAGTTTTCACACCAAATCTGAAACTGAAAAGTTGAGATTCACTAGCAAACAAGTTTTACTGTCACCACGCCATTTCTCACTCCCACATTTCCCCTGAGACTGTACTGAACTCTTTGTTTTTCCATTATGTATCTTTCATACACGACAGTTTGTAACTATTTACTTTCCTCTGGAGTAAAACACTATGTTCCAACAACAATTTCCAAGACCGTTTTCTTGGAAACATCACACGCCGTCGTCTTAATCCAGTCAGCGTGTGTTGTAAACTGGCTTGGACTAGGGTGGTACGATAACACGCTCTGGCAACGCCGAGTCCCGTAGCCCTGCCACCGAGGGAAAGTCAGCACGCTGACTTCACCCTTATTATGCTGAGATAACAGTCGACGTGAGTTGCATTGCATCTTGCATTCTGCAGCAAGTGTTCATCAACGACGAGCGTCTATTGTTTTAGAAGATTTAATCCTCAGGGAAAAGGACTGATGGTTTTAGGGGTGTAGAAATGTCAAACGGATGTAAACAGTCACAATGCTGATGATGCCGTCTTTTCCGCTATGGTGAGCCCAGAGTGTGGGTGGGGTACGTACGTCTTCCTGCGACTACGGAAATACAAACCAATGCAATGGCAACACTCCGCCAGTGTTGGATAACGGCAAGGTTCCCAAGAGGGAAACGTGTAATATATTTAAATGAGTTTATGTACGTGAAACTAGTCCAGTACAGTGCACTTCTTTCTACATGCATCACACCAAATGGTGACATACATTGGTGCATACACGCACGCGCACGCACGTACACATGCACGCGCGTGCACATACACATGTACACGCGCGCGCACACACACACACACACACACACACACACACACACACACACACACACACACACACACACACACACACACACACACACACACACACACACGCACAGGGTCTAATAAGCATCACAAGCCGTCACTCTCTCCCATAGGCAAAGAATTGGTGTTCGGTGTGGCCTCTACTAATGTGTGTTTTACCATAGTCTTGGATCACGTGTTATGCTCGTGATCGACAGCTATTACCCTCCCGGTTCAGAGCTCATATATGACCGATCTATGGGTAATGCTGACCTTACACACACACACACACACACACACACACACACACACACACACACACACACACACACACACACAACTCCCCACCCGCGAGAGTTAGAGTAACAGCTCACTGCGCAGCGATACTCGTGTGTGCGGTTGGTATTAATTATAGCATACAGGAATGGAGCAATACTCGTCGGGTGACTGGGTTCCATCTCCTAGTCTCCAATTTGTTATGTCTAACCAATTCGAGGTTCGGTGTGTGTGTGTGTGTGTGTGTGTGTGTGTGTGTGTATTCACCTCGGATCTGCTGCAGCCTCTTTTCGAGACAGCCAGACACCACCCTACGGCAGTGAGCTCAGAGCTCATTATTAGCAGATATCTGGGTAGGTCTGAGACCACTCACACTCCACACACCGGGAATGCAAGGTCACAACTCCTTGACTAACGTCCCGTACCTACTCGCTGCTAGGTGAACAGGGGCTACACGTGAAAGGAGACAAACCCAACTTCTCTCCGCCCGGCCGGGGAATCGAACCCCGGTTCTCCGGCTTGTGAGGCCAGTGCCTTACCAATCCGCCACCGGGCCGTTTCAATCCGCCACCGGGCCGTATGTGTGTGTGTGTGTGTGTGTGTGTGTGTGTATTTACCTGGTTGTATTTACCTAGTTGTATTTTGCGGGAAGGGGAGCTACGCTCGTGGTGTCCCGCCTATAGATCTCGCAGTGTCTAGTTTGCTCTTAAAACTCATGAATGGTTTTTGCGCACACTATTTCATTGTCCAGTTTGTTCCAAGTCTCCACCACTCTATGTGGAAAACTGTTTTTCTTCAGTTCTCTTTTGTAGCAATTTTTTTTATTTTCTTTCCATGTCCTCTTGTGCTTCTCTTGTCCCGGATTACCAAGTCCTCTCTATCGAGTATTTCTGTGCCTTTCATGATTCTGTAGATGGTCAGTAGGTTACCTCTCTCTCTTCTTTGCTCCAGAGTCGGTAACTCCAGTTTAGACAATCTCTCCTCATATGACAAGTTTGCAAGTGCAGATGCCATTTTTGTTGCTGCTCTCTGGGTTCTTTCTATTTTCTTTGTATTTTTTGGTACTGGGTGACCACAATATCGCCGCATATTCTAGTCTAGGTCTTATCAGTGTGACCAATATTTTCTAATAATTTCTTCGTCCATATATGTAAATGCCACTTTTATTGATCTTAGCAAGTTGTAGGATTCTCCAACAATTTTGTTTATCTGTTTGTCATAGGACAAGTCGTTTGAGATAATTACACCCAAATCTTTTTCGGATCCCTCCTTCTTTACCTCCTTGGTTCCAATTTTATATTGTCCTGATATTCTGTTTTTGCTTTTACCAAACTCCATTATGCTACACTTGTTAATATTAAAGTCCACTTCCCATTTCTGACTCCAGTTCCATACATTATTCAGGTCTTCCTGCAGTGCTTTGCAGTCCTTTTCAGTTTTTACTTTCTTTAACAGTTTGGCGTCGTCTGCAAAGAAGCTCATGTAACATCTCACATCATCATCCATGTCATTCACATAAATAGCAAACATTATTGGAGCCAATACAGATCCTTGCGGTACTCCACTGATCACCTCTTTCCAATCTGAATATTTTTCTCTGAGCACTACTCTCATCTTTCTACCAATCGGGAAGTTCTCCATCCATTTAGTAGGTTCCCGTGTATCCTTCCTCTATGTTCTTTTTGTGTGTGTGTGTGGTACTTTGTCAAAAGCTTTTTGTAAGTTCAGGAAGGCACAATCTTGCACTATGTCTGTAAATATTGAATAGAAACATATTAAGTTTGTGGTACATGATCTTCCTTGTCTGAATCCAAATTGTCTTGAGTTTATTATATTGTTGTCTTCCAGGTATTTTATCCGTCTATTCTTGATGATCTTCTCACAAATTTTGGCTATATTGCTTGTTAGTGAGACTGGCCTATAGTTAGTTGGTTCTTTCTTATTTCCTCCTTTATATATTGGTACAATGTTAGCACTTTTCCAGTCTTTTGGTATTTTCCTTCTTTGAGTGAGCAGCTTATTATGTTATGTATTTTGTCCGTTAGTTCTTCTTTGCATTCTTTTAAAATCCAACTTGTAATTCCATCCGGACCATGTCATTTCCTGACGTCAAGGTTTGATATGTGTTCCAATAATTCTTTTTGCGTTATTGTTATCTCGCTCATGGAGGGGAGATCGCCTTTCATTACCTTCGTCCCAACATTGTGTTTTCTCTCTAGTGAAGACATATTTGAAGTGATTATTCATGACTTTGGCCATTTCTAATTCTTCTGTGTATTCTATATTCCCTTGGCGTAGTTTCACCATTTCTTGTTTGTTTTTAAGTTTCCCATTCACGTATCAATAGAATAGCTTGGGTTGCTCTTTGCATTTATCTATAATATCCTTTTCATGGTTCCTTTTTTCCTCTCTTCTCACTTTAACATACTCATTTCTATAGTTTATATAAACTTGCCATTTTCCAGTTTTTTTTTTCTTTTCTCCATCTTTTCCAAGCTCTGTCCCCTCTGTCTTTTGCCTCACTGCATCTTTTGTTGAACAAGCATTTAATGTATAATCTCTCTAGCTTCTGTCTTGGTACATGCCTATTTACCCCTTCATTGTAACTATCCATCAAGATATCCTATTTCTCTTCCACTTTTGTCTCTTCCATGTAAAATTTTCCCCAGTTTGCATTCTGAAAGAATTTCTTTAGTTTTGCAAAGTCCGTTTTGCTGTACAACAATCTACCTTTCCTATGTTTTCCATTTCTCTCCATGTATATTTCTTCCTTTAGTTCAGTTTCAATGAGTATATATGGTCACTCTTTCCTAATGGTGTCTTGTATTGTATTTTATCCACAATTTCAGGTTCTGTTGTAAATATTAAATCTAGTTTCGACGGCTCCTCGTTATTTTTGTATCTGGTGTTTTTACTGATCCACTGAGTCATTGTGTATTCTCTGGTCATATCCAGTAGTACATTACCCCACAAGTCGTCTCCTCCTCGCACTGTCATGTTTTCCCAACAAATTTCTTTGCAATTGAAGTCCCCCCATAATTACCAGATTACCCCCGCCCATTAGTATCTCATCTAATGATTACCTTGTATCTTCTAGCATTTTCGTATGCTCGTTCAAGGGTTCGTTTTTGGGGGCACATAAGTCACCATAAACTTTCTACTTTTCATGTTCTTGTCTTCGACTTTTATCATGATCAGTTCTACATTACCTTTGCCCTCCGCAATTTTTGTCACATTCAAGTTTTTCTTGGCCAAGAACATGATTCCTCCTCCCTGTTTCTTGTCTCTGTTTTTAATCCAGTAATTGTATAGTCCATGTCCAACATCGATGGATGGTATTTCACCCCTTAGTTTAGTCTCCACAATTCCCATTATGTCTGGTTTTTCTTCTAGCAGGTAATCATTAAGTTCATTCAGTCCTGAAATTAATCCGTTGATGTTAGTATAGGCCACTTTCAATTTTCTTTTTATTTTTATTTTCTGTCTTTGGTTTGCCCATTCTGATGTACCATTTCCTCAGTCTCATGTCGATTACTCTCCAATGGAATTCCTCGCTTTCTGTCTCCGTCCTCTTCGCGTATTTTTTTTTCTTTGCTTTATCTCTTAGTGTCTTTTCTTTTTCTAATTCCTCAGTGCTCATTTCTCTTTTTATCCATACCTTATTGCACTTTTCACTCCTTGTCAAGTTACCTACTTATTCAAATACTTCTACTACAATTTGTGATCTTACCTTTATCTTCAGGGGTCGATTTTTATCCTTAGAATAGTGACGGATCCTATATGTTTCGTCAACGTCTTTACCTGCCTCTTGGGCTCCCCCTGAATTTCTTTAGGATCTATTGCTGTCTCTTTTTCTTCTTTTTCTCTCATGTACCTTGCCAAGCCATGTTTTTCTTTTAGTCCATATGTGTGTGTGTATTTACCTAATTGTATTTTGCGGGAATGGGAGCTATGTCCCGCCTTTGTATCTCGCAGTGTCTAGTTTGCCTTTAAACTCGTGAATGGTTTTTGCGCATACTATTTAATTGTCCAGTGTGTGTGCGTGTGTGTGTGAAGTCACCGCATGCCCCATAGATCAGGCCATATGAGCTCTGGAGTTCTCATCCGTATGGATAATAAGTGTTTATCATAAATCCTGCACGTGATCCAAGACCAAGGTGAATATCATACACACGATTGTGGAGGAAGTTAAAAGCGAAGAATGTGTAAATTGATATGTGAAGATTCAGACAAGGGGAATGGAGTCAGGAATGGAAACTTCGTAACAAAAACAAATTAATAAATATATAAATAAATGAATGAATACACAAATAAACTAAAAATAACGAAGAAATGATAAAGGAAATCAATTGGTAAATACATACATACATACATACATACATATACCAAGGCTTTTTTCCCCCTTCCAAGGGAGGTAGCCAAAAAGGGAAAGGCATAAAAACACTCCCACCCATTTCATCCCTAAATACACTCCACACCCCTCCCACCCTCCCTCTCATCTGAGCACCTCCTGGATGACGGGTCATCCCTGCACCCTGCCCACCGCCCTGGGTCAGAAGCAGTGTCGCAAGACACAGTACATCCACAGCAAGGCCGCTTCATTTAATCGGCGACCCCCCCTCTCCGTCCCCCTTTGCATATAAGGCGAGGACGGGGAGAAATCCCTTCGGGCTGCGTCAAAATTTACTCACACATACTACCCCACCCCCCACCCCCCGCCCATTCCTCCTCATGCAGTCACAACATCATCCATATACAACCATTCTCCACTCACCTCTGTCTTCCATCCTCTCCCTTCCTTCCTCAACAGACATTCCCCTCTTCCCCAAAGCCCCTTCACCCCATCCATCCACCTCATCCTAGGACGTCCCCTCATGTTCACTCCCTCCACATCTGCCTTCCATACCTCTTTTACTAGTCTTTCTTCACTCATTCTTTCCATGTGTCCAAACCATCCTAATATTCTTTCATCAACCCTATCTCCCAAATCCTTTTTCACCCCTGTTCTCCTCCTCACCTCCTCATTTCTCACTCTATCCAGCCTAGTAACCCCCACCATACTTCTCAGACACCTCATCTCAAACACATTCAAACTCCTTCTCTCTTCTTCTCTTATGTTCCACGTTTCTGCCCCATACAGTGCTGTTGGCACAATCACTCCTTCATATAGTCTCCTCTTCGCATCCATTCCCAAATGTCTATTCCTCATTACACTCTTTAAACCACCAAGGCATTTACTTGCTTCTCTCAATCTACATTCTACCTCCACCTTCACTCCACCTTTTCCTGCTACACTTGCACCCAAGTATCTAAAACTATCCACTTCCTCCAGTCGCTCTCCCTTAATGTTCACTTCCAGTCTACTGCCACTTTCACCCCTTGTACATCTCATCACCTTACTTTTACCCACATTTATCTTCAGCTTTCTTCTATCACATACTCTCCCAAACTCTGCCACCAGCTTCCTCAATCCCTCCTCTGACCCTGCCACAAGCGCAGTGTCGTCCGCAAACAACAGCTGGCTCACCTCCCACTTTTCTCCATTTTCTTTAACCATCTCCAATCCCTGACTCACTACCCTAGCATTCACCTCTCACACCACCCCATCCATGTATAAGTTGAACAGCCAGGGCGACATAACGCATCCTTGACGAAGTCCCACCTTTACTTCAAACCACTCACTCTCTTCATTTCTAATCCTAACACATGCTCTACTACTCTCATAAAAACTCTTGACAGCTCCCAAAAGCTTTCCTCCTATCCCATAAATCTGCATAACCTCCCACAGTGCCTTTCTGTCTACCCTATCATAAGCCTTTTCCAGATCCATAAAATCCCAAAAAACATCCTTCCCCTTTCCTATAGCTTTCTCACATATCTGTCTTACCACAAAGATCTGATCTACACAACCTCTACCTGTCCTAAATCCACACTGTTCCTCACCAATTACTCCTTCTGTTCCTCTCCTAATCCTCTCAATTGGTAAATAGATAGATAAATATATAAAATCTTGGAACTAAGTGTAAAAGAAAAGCTTACATGAAATGGGAGGTAAACAAATAGTGCAGGTAAACAACGTAAATGGCTTAGGATTTTTAATCCGAAACAATCTGTCACCTGAAAATCATAAGAGAGTAACAGTAGAAACTTATAATCTGATGATGATTATAGATATGAAATTTAATTACATGGATAAAGATATGATTAAAAATTAAAGTGATTCATTCCAGACTGTGACATGTAGGCTGTAGCAGTCATTCATGTAGTTACCACACCGGTGACAAAGGATTGGATGGGTGAATGGTGGGTGCACTGTATACTTTGAATTTGTATTTTATTTTATTATTATTATTTTCACTGAGTTAGCTGTTACTCTTAAAGTGAAATGATCAGGCATGAGGGAGAATTATTCCCATCCCAGTGATGGATAACTGAATATGGTGGTCCTGCAAAATGGACAGTAAAACTGTTGTTTTTCAAATCCTATCAACCACCTCACCTTCATCAGATTACCTATTACCCATAGATCGGTCATACGAGCTCTGAGCTCTCTTCTGGGAGGGAAATAGCTGTCGATCACGAGTCCAAAACGTGATCCAAAGACCAAGGTGAAAGAAGGTGCTGCGCTGAGGGGCTGACACTTAGTCCTAGGATCTCTATCAACTTCAACTGTATTACACCTTTTCGTACATGGAGAACTGACAACTGGTGATTGTTCCTCTTGTTTTACCACATTCAGTTGGTGACAAACAATTCCTCAGCTAGACAGAACAGATAACAGTCCAAAAATTCTTCCCGGATAAATCTGTGAGGGGATTGGGAACTGTTGCCAGTCGTGATGGGGCTATGGGTTTTCCACTCAATGCTACTTGAGATAATACATTCATTTTCTCTTTTACTGCTTTCCACTATAACCGTGCAAAAATTGCACCCTTTTTTTTCCAGCAAGTGTCTGATCACCCCTAGTGTACCCTTCTTTTGGAACAGGTCATCTCCATAATCAGCTCATTTTTCCAATTCTTTTTCATTCGTGCACATTTATACTTGTTCAGTATCCTGACCACAAGACCTTATGGCTTCATTCAGCGTATCCACCTATCTCTTGGTCTAGCCTTTGCTCTCATTCCCAGCACCACCAATTTATCCATCCTCCAAGAATATCTTCTCCCATCCTTTTTCATAACTTGACCAGACCACCTCTGGTTAACCTTTTCTTTCTTTTGATCATACAACTTGTTACTGTTTTATTCCACAACTACATGCATCCTCTAGCAATTCATATCTTCTACCTCCCTTCAACTTTTCTTGCTTTCACCACCCAGGTCTCACCTTTGTACATGACTATTGTAGCAGCTGTCGTTTGGTACATTCCTTTCACTTACATTCTTTTTCTTCTCGCCATTCTCAGGGCACTTCCTACCTTCTTCCCTCCCTCCCTTTGGTTAGTCTCTATATACCAAAGGTTTTTCCCCCTATAAGTTCTAGCCTCCTGATAAGGGGAAGTTTGTGATGTTAAACCAAATCAATCTTAAGGGAGGTAGCCATTCTGATTCCTGTCTTCCATTTCTTTTAAACTTAAGAACATAACATAAGAATGAAGGAGACTGCAAGAGACCATAAGGCCTACACTAGACAGCTCCATATCCATCACCACCTGTCATCCTCATCCATAAAGTTGTCTAATCGTTTCTTAAATATTTTGGGTGAAGAGATAATTAAAATTCCTCAACATGTCATGAATGTACTTTATTTCATCCCAATCATAAGTGCTAAACAATTCCTTTCATTAGTTATTCACCTATGACACAAACTCTAATTTCAACAAGTCATTTGTTCCTTTAATTTCATACTCAAAACTTGTAAAAAATTCACAGAAAGGTTAATTGAAATATTTCCTTTTACAAGAAAATGTAACATTACATTTCAACTTCAAACAGAATAAGTTATTGAAACATGTCACACTACCACTTAATACATGGTGTCTATAATATTAAAATATTGAATTTCATGATTAAGATTTTAGCACCGAAATTTTGACACTGTGTGCCCAAAACCAATGAGGAACTGAGTTCCATATAAGTAGTGAAGAGTTAATCACAGACGATTTTTTTATATGTTCATAATTTTTCATTCTTTCACATAAAAAAATGGCACACTTTTTTGTCACGGTAGTAAATGCTACGATTGTTATATCTTTTTATGACTGTACAAACTTATGACTATATGATTTCATAATCTTGTATACACCATGTACTAAGCATTCATCACAAGTGACGTAGTGTATAAAAACAACCAAGAATTTTTCATAAATGATAGAAAAGTGTTTCCTATCTACAGAGGGCAAAGAACATTACAAAAATATATATTCTATACTCTGACCATCTAGGAACTTGTTCTCTCTATGGTCTTTTATCATTCAGATTTGATTGTTTAGAGAAGAACAATGGTAGTTTGACTGATCATTCATTCTTCCACATCTTGAGATTTGTTATACTCCTCCCTGTCCTCATCCTCATCTTCGCTTGTGCCACTTTCTCCATCTTCACCGTCTTCACCACTTCCTGAGATATCACTTCTTGCTGAAGATACTTTAAGCCCTTCATTGTCTTCAGAATGACTGGCTTCTTGTGTTTCTTGTAGGTTTTGAGTTTTTGCAGCAGCTTCCTCCTCTTTTTTCTTTTTAACTCTTTCTGCGAGAAATTTGAAACGCAACATGCACTCCTCCTGGAAATAAAGATTTTTTTTTTTATAAGATACATTAACCTGAATGGATCTTTTAGAATCCCTTTAACTACAGTACATACATACATACATATACCAAAGGCTTTTTCCCCCTTACATGGGGGGTAGCCAAAAAGAAAAAGGCACAGAAACCACTCCCACCAATTCCATCCCTTACATATTCCACCCCCACTCCCTCTCATCTTGGCACCTCCTGGATGACGGGTCATCCCTGCATCCTGTCCACTGCCCTGGGTCAGAAGCAGTGTCGCAAGACTACAGTAACCCCAAAATTACATCAATCAGTTTTCTGCTCATGAAAAAAAGTCTATTCACTATACCAAAACCATCTCCAGTGGGGAGAGGTAGAAATAGATCCCAAATGCAACCTCAATATCATGCATAATCAAGAATTCTCTCCCCTCCACTGGAAAGCAACTTTCAACTCCCACCTCCACTAACAAACACATGCTACTAAAATCCTAGGTAATATGCAGTTTCTACTAAGATCCCAAATCCCATGACAATTTACTAAAGCTTTAACCAACCTTATACAGAGGGTGACCAAGTTGATGCATACACTCGATTAAAACAGATTCATCAGCCCTCCAAGTTGAGGGGAACCATTCGTACAACTAAAAGGCTAAATCCATTTACCTCTTGCTGCATTTTACAACTTGACTAAATATTCTGGTTAGTGTTAGACAATTCTATTCAGTCAAGGGAAAACCTTCAGCCAACGGCTTGAACACGACTACATTCTTTACCTAGATAACTAACCTTTGTTTTTTCTGGTACACATCTGGCAATTTTGTCCCATCTCTGGTCTGTGCCTTTTGGATGCTGCACCAGAGCTTTCTCTAGAGCCTTCTGCTGCACTGCCGACCAGAGGTGATCAGCTCCTTTGTCCTCGAGGTTGGATCCTTCCCCTTCCATCTGGGTCAGCTTACCTCCTTTGGTCTTCTGTTTCACCTGCATTTAATCGGAAAATGAGTTAATAACTACATACATACATATACCAAAGCCTTTTTCCCCCTACACGGGGAGTAGCCAAAAAGAAAAAGGCATAGAAACCACTCCCAACCATTCCATTTCCTATATATTCCACTCCCCTCCACCCTACCTCTTATCTTGGCACCTCCTGGATGACGGGTAATCCCTGCATCCTGTCCACTGCCCTGGGTCAAAAGCAGTGTCACAACACACAGCACATCCACGGCAAGGCCACTTCATAGTTAATAACTACCTCAGTTAACATGCTGAGGAAGTGTCATTGAACTTAGGAATTATAATATGTATGACACCAGATGATTTTATTCAAAAAGGAGAAACTAATCACTTTCCAAAAGGTTGACCATTTCCCTTCTAATGACGATTTATAACACCAATATATTTATAATTCTACTTGTATGCCTTTGATGAATAATATAGAATATGCACAGCTTTTGGTGATCACTTTAAGTGTTTAAGTTCACAGGCAGCTTTACCTTAATTTCTGGAACAATTTCTGCAGTTGGCTCGACTGTCGGACGAGTGACAAGACTTGCTTTCACTTTGTTGGACATCTTTGTAACTTCAAATACAGTACGTCCCATTTGTTGAGCAATACGTTCCCACCTATCACTCGTTCCACCAGGGAATCTTGGTAGAAGAAAAAATATCTATGTCTTACATACATACATACATATACCAACAGCTTTTTCCTCCTTACAAGGGAGGTAGCCAAAAAACAAAGGCATAAAATTCACTCTCACCCATTCCATCCCCACATACTCCACTCCCATTGACCCCTTCCCTCCCCTTTATCTTGACTCCTCCTGGATGACAAGTCATCCCTGCATCTCGCCCACTGCCTACTAAAGTATTTGACAAAAGTACTGGTATGCAGATGAACACCTAATACAAATTGAAGGATAAAGGAGAAACAGGAGAAGAGGAAGAATGGTTATACTTCAAGGAGGAGGTGCTGAAGTGCACAATGTTGGTTTGTGGAATGAAGAGAATGGGGAGGGTACAGGAGAAGCATTGCATAGTGGGATGAAGAAGAGAGGGCAGGGGTGGCAGAAAAGAAGGAAGCACATAAAGAAAAGATGCAAATAAGAAATGGAGAAAAATAAGAAAAATACAGCTTTAAGAGGATGGCAACAAAGCACAAAGTGAGGAAGGCCAACAGGAGGGCAGATACAAAGTGGAGTAGGTGTTTAAGGGAGAACATTGGAAAAAAATATAAATTACAATAATAATAATAATGATAAAAAATTGGAAAGATATGAAAAGAATGAGGAGAGGCAAGTTGAGTAGACAGAAGGTAAAGGATGCAGATAGGCGGGTACTAATGGAAGTGAAGGCATTAAAGTGGAGATGGGTAGAGTATTTTTAAGTTTTTGAATGCAGAGGAGGATTGGAAACTGACTGTGGCAGTGAGGATAGTGTATAAATATGTGTTCTCTGTCTGTGCATACTTATTGAGCAGATGTCTGTCTCTGAGCCAATTCTGTGCTGATACTGTTTTAGTGTTAGGTGGTGACCTAAAGAAAACAGAATAGTGTAACAAGTACAAAATCCAATAATGTCAAGTTTACCAAATTTATATGCAACTTCATGGTATATATGAGCACAGTAACATAGTGTGTCCACAGCATTTAGTACAACAAAAGCCCCTTTTTTGAAAGATCAACCAAATTTTGACTCACTTTGCCATCAATCGTGCCAATTCCGAGAAATCTTCATCAGTCCATGGCCCACCAGTGACAACAGGTGGCGGTGTTGGTGGTCGTGGTTTCTGTATGATAAATAATATGACATCATTGGTGCCATTTGCAAATATAAGTGAAAATCTATTGTTTACATAAATAGTTTCTCAACAGAAAGGAAAAACAAATACTGCAAAGGTAAAATTTTCACGAATATAAACAAGTAATGAATAAAAACAAAATCTATATAAATTTTTTCGCATGAGGTACCTGCTTCTCTCCCTCTGGTCCTTCCACTGGGTCAAGGATGCAGCCTCCATCACTGAAGTCCGGCAAATTGATTACTCGTTTACGTGAGGATCTTTGTGCTTTCTTCTCCTTCTTCCTCTCCTCCTGGAAATGAAGAAGTATAATTCACGTTTTTAATAAACAAATGGAGAGAGAAAAAATAAATAAATAAAAGAAAAGGAAAAGTATCATTGCATGATAAGAAACCAATACACATTGTAAACACATTCACATTAATTTTTCTAACCACACCCATGGTCTTCAGCAAATATAACATTTACTGTCAAGTACTTTCATACGTTTCCTATATTTACTGTACAAGGCAGTTTCTTGTAAAGAAAAATACACAAAATCCTGGAATATATCTGCGTAGTCAATATCTTTATATGGTTAAAATACTTTTTAAAATTACCATATATTCATGCACTCCTCCCTACACATAAAAATTGATCTAATTCATCTCAGATAAAAAGTGCATGATTACCTTTGCAAACATAAAACAGCTCTACATACATCCATGCAGTGTTACTAATCTCATCCACTAATTTAGCAACATGAGTTAGTTTTGCCTCGGGCTGAAAATTTTAGCATCACTACGCTGCAAGCCAGCACTCCAATGCTAATGAGTAAGGCCCATAAATGATCTCTGAACTCTCATCTGGGAGGGGGATAGCTGTTGATCACAAGTCCAACATATGATCCAAGACTATGGTGAATTACATACCCAAAAGCTCCCTTATAAAGGGAGTGGCAGTGCCAAGCTCACACCCATCCAAATCTATTCATCAATTGTCCCATCTCAGCATTTAACCTCTTCCGTATCATGATGCCTATGTAGGCGTCACGAGGCATGAGCGGGTATATAAGGATGCTGGTGTTCAACTGTTCATATCTTGATAATATTTATTTTGTAGTTATAGGTGAATGACCCCCGAATTCTGTGAATTGGCTTAATCATGTTTTCCAAGTGAAAGAATGAGCAATACAACAGTAGCTTTATATTTGATAATGCAAGTACTGTAATACATCAATCATTGTACCTCAGGCATCCAAAGCTGCACATGAGAATTTGACTTGTATTGAAGAGATTAATGGACAAATGGTCATCCATGTCCCCTGGCACACTGCTCAGGTCAAAAACAATGAAGTGAAACACAGCTGAACATCAAATAGGGAAACTCAAATCTATTCCTAAATTGGGCTTACCTCTTCTTTTAATCTCCTTTCTTCCTCTTCTTCCAGCTCTTTTTCCCTCTTTAATCTTTCCTTTTCTTTCTTTGCAGCATCCAAGTAAGCTCTAAATAATCCTGGGCCAGCGGTGACAAGAAACACCACCAGACGAACTATTTGTATCGGCAAAATATTTTTCAAGCTAAAAACAAAAAAAGGAAGAAATTCAGAGATTAGAGCATAAGATCAAATTCATATAAATAAAAACAGCACATGAAACTGCAATATCCATTAACCCATTTTCCATTATGATATGCTTTTCCAATTTTGTTTTGATGCATTATAGACACTCCTATTTTGATACAGGAATACCAATGTATAGTTATTTTTTTTTACTAACACTTCTGACAATGATGTACATCAAGTATTACATTTTAAATTAATGCTGGAAATTTTACTTAGTTGACAGGATGCAACTAAAGAGGCTAATATTATCATATCCATCAGTAATGAATTTTGCACAAAATTTTCTGGCTAATAAAAGACAATCTTACACCTGTGCATACCTGTAACAGTACTGACATAGATGTGCAGGACTGAGACAAAAACTCATTATTATCATATTTTTGTGATCTTTGTTCATGGGACCAACAATAGCAGTTTTGAATTCTGTCTAATTATGTGTTCATATATGTATGTGTGTGTTTTTACCTATTTACCTAGTTGTATCTTACGGGAAGGGGAGCTATGCTCATGATGTCCCATCTTTGTATCTCGCAGCATTTAGTTTGCTCTTAAATTTGTATGTGTGTGTGCATTTTCTGTACACTGGTTATGATACATACCTTGGTCTTGGAATATTGTTCAACTCCGCTTCCATCAATAAAATATTATCCAAATCTTCATTCTTCTTCTTCTTGTGGTCTTTGAGCTTATATTTTTTCACTAATCTCTCCTCCTATATAAAATAAAATATAAAATATCACTTCAGCATATCTACTGTATAATTCCTGTATGATTTAGAAGACAACACAAATAAACTTTACAACAAAAAGAAAAACATGATTTCCAACAATCTTTCTCATGATACTGAAGTACTGACACTATCTATATAAAAACACACTACTATATATCACCCCCTGCATAATTAAACCTAAAGGTGTTCCATATAGAATACAAGAAAACATGACGACACACAAGGAAATCCTCAATTTACCTCCGTGTACTTCTTGTCAATGTATGATCCCCAAGCCATGAGATATTGTGTAATGGATACTACTACTGTCAATATAGCTGCGATTTCCATGAGTGACATTTTCCGTACTCTTCGGAAGTAGAAGATTGGTGATCGCCAATCTGGCAATCCCTCCACCAGCACTCTGTCATATTGAGCTCTTCTTTTTTCATCTCGGAGAACATCATAGATGCCAACAAGCTAAAAATAGATACTTTTCTTTTCAATGTGTTATGAAAACAAGGAAGTTGAAAAAAATTTATATAAAGAATAACGAATTTAAAGAAATTATCATAGTTGAGAAAAACTTATTAACTTCTATAAAAATGAAGAAAACAATTTATAAACCTTGACCTACCTGTCTAAATTTAACTTCAGCATCAGGAGCATCATTCTTATCAGGATGAATCTGCTTGGACAATGTTCTGTATGCCTTCTTGATCTCGCTTAATTCTGCATTCTATTGAGGAAAAAGAAAGACATTAGTTCTCCATCTTTTGTTTGCGGTAGATTGTTGTATTCAAACTAAGGGAATTAACTGCTTCAGTACAACTCAAATTCTCACATGCAGCATTGGCTGCCATATGTAATTTGTATCACACTACTCATACATACATACATATACCAAAGCTTTTCCCCCCTTACAAGGGAGGTGGCCAAAAAGGAAAAGGCATAAAATCATTCCTTTTCCTTTTTGGCTACCTCCCTTGTATGGGGGAAAAAGCCACTACTCACATTATAAAATATAAAGTCACTGCTGTATTACTTGTTCTCTTTTTCTCTGAGTAATAATAAATACAGAAAATGTGATCAAACCAATTCTCAGAATCCGGGGGTAACTCATGTACGACTACAAAAAAATAAAAATAAAATAAAATAAATAAATAAATATATATATATAATCAAGACACTGTTGATGGCATTCTCATGTACCCATTCACAACTCATGATGCCTACATAGGCGTCATCATACAGAAGTGGTTAAAGCTTTGAGCATTAAAAAAGATTTATGTACTTTATTTCACCATGTTTAGCACCAGAAGGGTGAAGGTGCAAACCATGTTGCTGGATAGGACCACTATATGTACTCCACAAATGCTACTAATTCCTGCCTCCATTTTACAGTCGCACATGCAAGGACTGTACATCTATATATTTTTTCAATTTTATTCTAATACACTTTGATGACTTCTGTCAGTGATCGACGCAGCTAGACTGGGGTCCCATTGTGACCAGGCAGCTCCCTCACATCAATGGTCCAATCAATCAGTCGGTTGGCGCTGGGGCTGGTGTATCCTGGTGTTGGTGGCTGGTCTGGTATTTTGGCCAACCATATATCCAGATGTTTTTGAAGGTGTCTGGAGACACCCGTTATGTTTCTCAGTGTGGGCGGGATGCAGTTAAACAATCTCAGCCTACTGAACGAGAAGCTATTGTGTATTCTGGACTTGATGCTCAGTGTTAATCCAGGAGTAGTCCTCACATAGCACAATCTCCCTCTTCTTTGGTGTATTGTTTCTTGGATGCAAGTGTTGGGCACCCTCTTTTCTAGCACCTTCCAGATGTAGATGATAGTATATTGTTCCCTTAATAATGATTTTTTTTTTCTTTTGGACATTATTTTCTATAATCTTATTTATGGGAAAATACAAAGCATTAGATATGAAGGAAAGAAAGACCCAAAGAGTTTCCCAGAATGGGCAGGAGGGGGACAGGTAAGGCTTGCCAGAACAGCAAACACCTATTTACGAATATAGAGTATCATCTTCATTACATAACTTCCTCACCCTTCATTTTGGTTTTATATTTAGCCTAAAACATTGTGACTCTTACCATTTGTTTGTGGCAATGTTCTGTCCAGTATAAGTTTGTTTACATGGGGGAAAGTTTAATGATCCAGATTATGGTAACTTTCAGGACGCAAGTAAAATAACTGACTACAGTAATCTTACAGCCTTCAAATCGTTTAATTTATTTGTGGGTTTTCAATGGTAGTAAATTAAAATACTTGCATGGGGTCTCACTAATTGCCGAACAAACCGAACAAAACCAATAAAAACCGAACATACCAACAAAACCCAAACAAGGACGGTTTTTGCTCAAATGCACACTTCTATATATATATGGTTGCATTATTTCAACTATTTTCTTTAAGATGTGTGATTTCCATGTAATATGATCAAAGAGAAGTTACGTTTTTATCCTCTGCAAAATTACCGAACACAGCTACGATACGACCCACCCCGCCGTCTATGATCACTGGTGGTATGGATCAAACTACTCTTTTAAGTTTCTTACTATTGTGATATTAGTGTAATAGACTGCATATAGTTGAATTATTTCAACTATTTTCTTTAAAATGTGTTACGTCATACTGCAGAGGCTAAAAGATAACTTCTCTTTGGTCAAATTACATGAAAATCACACATTTTAAAGAAAATAGTTTAAATAATTCAACTATATGCAGTCTATTACACTAATAACACAACAGTAAGAAACTTAAAAGAGTGTAGTTTGATCCATACCACCAGTGATCATAGACGCGGGCTGGACGAATCGTAGCTGTGTTCGGTAATTTTGCAGAGGATAAAAACGTAACTTCTCTTTGATCATATTACATGGAAATCACACATTTTAAAGAAAATAGTTGAAATAATGCAACCATATATATATAGAAGTGTGCATTTGAGCAAAAACCGTCCTTGTTTGGGTTTTGTTGGTATGTTCGGCTTTTATCGTTTTTGTTCAGTTTGTTTGGCAGTTAGTGAGACCGCTTGCATGCAGGGCAGTAAAATTTGCAGGATGGAATAATAATTTGCCAACAAATATTGCCCTTTTCTTGCAACCAAACAATTTTGATGGGTTATAGAGACACCCAAATATTGTTTACTAAAATAAGGAACATGATTATGGGTAAATAATAAAAATTGAGCACTTATAGAACTCTGCATGATTTGCAATAATAATATAATTCCTTTGCACTTGAAGCCAGTTTCAGGGGCATAAGGTGAAACACCAGCTGATAGTATTACAATTTCAATCCTGCCACCACAAAATATGACTATTTCAATATGTTATATAACTTTTGTACACTTGCCTACATACATACTAATCAAAATAAATATTATCAACCTACTTGGGATATGCCCATCACTTCGTAGAAATTTTCATTAATTTCTTCCACTAAATCGAACATTTCCATTTCTTCCGTGTCCCAGCAACATACTTCTTGAGCTAAAACAGCCACTACAAGGGCTGTATATAGCAACTTGAGTAGCATTTTTTTTTTATATAAATGTAAGCCAGCCTAGGTAAAGGCTTGCTTTCGTCATCACATGTCACAGATTGCGGTTCCCAGTAACAATTCTGTCACCAACACCGAGAGTTTAAGATAGGAAAGGAAAAACATCGTGTTAGCAATTTACAATTAACAATCGCTACATTATTAGCAGTAATCATTATTTTATATGTACGGATTAGTCATTCATCTCTCATTGTAAGAAACTAAAAAAAAACATAACGTGATTCGTACAAAAGTGGCAAAGTTAATTTAACCAAATTTGATACTTTGATAGCGAAAGTTTCTCTCAGCTGAAAAAAATCGCTTAATGGTGACATCCAACACCGCATTAGAGATGAATACTGACAATAAAGGAAAAATAAAGATGTATATACTTACACACACAAAACACACACAAATACATATATATATATATATATATATATATATATATACATATATATATATATATATATGTATATATATATATATATATATATATATATATATATGTATATATCTATATATATATATATATATATATATATATATATATATATATATATACGTACACACGACACAACTCGTAGCGTAGTTGGTAGAGTTCCCGGCTACCACTACGGAGGTCCGGGTTGGAATCCTTCCCAGGACTGAAGTAATTTCAGTATCGCTGCACTGAGTGTTGTTACTCCAACTCTCGTGGGTAGGGAGTTGTGTGTGCGTGTAAGGTCACAGCATTACCCATAGATCGGTCATAGCTCTGAGCTCTCTTTCGGGAGGGAAATAGCTGTCGATCACGAGTCCAACACGTGATCCAAAGACCATGGTGAAACACACACATATATGCATATATATATATATATATATAATATATATAATATGTATATATATATATATGTGTGTGTGTGTGTGTGTGTGTGTGTGTGTGTGTGTGTGTGTGTGTGTGTGTGTGTGTGTGCACTCGTGGATAAATGACCATCCCTGCCCCCTGTCCACTGCCTGGGCCAGAAGCAGTGCAGCAAGGCACAGTACATCCACAGCAGTTCCCAATGGCTGAAGCTGTTTTACCTCCACCACTTCATATAAACCTCACCAATTACTCCTTCTGTTCCTCTCCTAATCCTCTCAATCAGGACCGCCCCCCTCCCATAATCCTTCCCAACTACACTTAACAAGTTAATTCCTCTGAAACTATTACACTCACACTTGTCCCCTTTTCCCTTGTAAAGTGGAACTATACAGGCATTCCTCTAGTCATCCGACACTACCCTCTCTTAAACAAACATTAAATAACCTCACCAGCCAGTCCACCATCACTGTACCTCCTTTTTTCAGACATTCTGCATGGCATCCATCCAGACCAGGTGCCTTACCTGCTCTCTTCATCTTAACAACTGCCTTCACTTCATCCCTCCTTATTTCTCCTCCATTTCCTCAATCATCACTGTCATTTTCGTAGCGCTTCCCACTGCAACTACCTTTCCCTCCTCATCCTCACCTTTTTTGCTGACGACGCTGCGCTTGTAGCAGGATCAGGGGAGGGATTGAGGAAGTTAGTGACAGAGTCTGGGAAGGTATGCGAAAGAAGGAATTTGAAGATAAATTTGGGTAAAAGTAAGGTGATGAGATGTACAAGGGGTGAAAGTGGCAGCAGACTGGAAGTGAGTATTAAGGGAGAGAGACTGGAGGAAGTGGATAGTTTTAGATATTTGGATGCGAATGTGGCCAGAAAGGGAGGAGTGGAGGTGGAAGTAGAATGTAGATTGGGAGAAGCGAGTAAATGCCTCGGTGGATTAAAAAGTATAATGAGAAATGAACATTTGGGAATGGATGCTAAGAGGAGATTGTATGAAGGAGTGATTGTGCCGACAGCTATGTACAGGGTAGAAACATGGAACATAAGAGAGGAGGAGTTTAAATGTGTTTGAGACGAGGTGCCTGAGAATTATGATAAGGGTTACTAGGCTGGATAGAGTGGGAAATGAGGAGGTGAAGAGGATAACGGGGGTGGAAAGGGAGCTGGGAGATAGGGTTGGTGAAAGAGTATTGGGATGGTTTGGATACATGGAAAGAATGAGTGAAGAAAGATTAGTAAAAGAGGTGTGGAAGGCAGAGGTGGAAGGAGTGAACATGAGGGGGCGACCTAGGATGAGATGGATGGATGGGGTAAAAGGAGCATTAGGAAAGAGAGGAATGTCTGTTGAGGAAGGACAGGAGAGGACAGAAGGTAGGGATGAATGGAGTATGGTTGTGTATGGACGATGCTGAGTTGCATGAGGGGGAGTGGGTGGAGGATAGGGGTGAGGGAGTATGTGTGAGAAATAAATTGACGCAGCCCGAAGGGATTTCTCCCCGTCTTCTCCTTTTCTGCATGAGGGGACGGAGAGGGGGGGGGTCGCCGAATTAATGAAGCGGCCTTGCTGTGAATGTGCTGTGTCTTGCTACACTGCTTCTGACCCAGGGCAGTGGGTGAGATGCAGGGATGACCCGTCATCCAGGAGGTGCCAAGATAAGAGGGAGGGAAGAGGGTAGAGGGGAATAGAGTATGTTAGGGATGGAATGGGTGGGAGTGGATTTTATGCCTTTATTTTTTAGCTACCTCCCTTATAAAGGAGGAAAAGCCATTGGTATATCTATGTACTTTATATATGCATGGTAATGATTCTGTTAAACGTCGCGAGCTCCCGCTATCAGGAGGCTAGGGCGGTGCCCCTTACAGAGGACTTTGTAGCGTGCAATTGAACGTACCATGTCCTTGGTCCAACTCGCTGGAAGCAGGGTTCAAACTGCGTCACCTCGGCCTCCACCACAAGTAGCGACGCTCTAAACCGCCTGAACAGCGGGTGTTGAAGTGATATATATGCTTGGTGGTTGGTCACAATAAAAATAAAAATAACAGCCAACAAGGAAGGGACTAATTGATGCGGTGCTTTATAGACTACAGTCCTTTCCTTATTTTTTTTAAAATTTATTTATCATTATTATATTTCTTCGCATCCGACCAATTTATGGACCAAAAGGTCTCCTGTCGGCATGCTCCCCTTTGTAATCCTTTAACTACAAGGAAGACGAAGATATTACGGGGGGAAGTCTACGGTCTGAGGGAACGTAATTTCGAAAGACGAAAGAAAATCAGGCTTTCTTATGACAGCTTCCTCTCAAAGAATTTTCTGGGAAACTAAAAGTTGCCAAATACTCTTCCTGTCGTCACCGACATCGTAGTCCCAGTCACTGTGCCAACCAATGTCATACTCATTGCCATGAGATTTTTTCTTGGATATTAATATATTTTGCAAAACAGCCACACACATATTCACTTTATATATATATACATATATATATATATATATATATATATGTATATATATGTATATATATATATATATATATACACACATATATATATACATATATATATAAAAATACATATATATATATATATATGTATATATATATATATATATATACACATATGTATATACATCTATACATATGTATACATTATGCATAATCATACTGTAAACATATGACCGCAGATTGTAAACCAGTCTTTCAAATTACCCTCCGGTCAAATTATTTCTTTGTTCGAATGTGTTGCTACACACGCGCAAATCTAGACATAGTTTGACAATGATTTTCATCTGCCAAATATATATACTTTTTATATATACTGTCAATATTACAAATTAGATTAATGTTCGTTCCGAATATTCATAGATTGCCACGCATGTTTTAGTATTACAATCCATTTCAAGGCTTTCGAACATTCTGAAATTTGGAAGATTGCCATTGGCCAGTTCTATGTTTACTACTGACAAACCAAGAATTGTGAAGGAAGTAAATACAACATACGAGTGCGAACTGTAGTTATTCAGCGTTTTGGCTAAATTTAACTTTCAAGATGTTGGTGCCTTTATTCATAACATTATGCATATTCATGATGACGGAAAGTACCACAGGTATAAATTCAAGGGGTGTAACACCCTTGGATACGTGGAGTTTTGATAAGGTGAGCACAATAAAGTATCTGTGATGTACCTACCGGCATTGTTGAATAATAAATTAAAAATCGATAATTGATTGATGGCTTTAGGCCACTTCAGCCACTCACATAGGAAAGTCAAGGAAAATTCGTCAAGACAGTATTATATAATGTATTTGACAGCTGTACAGAAGCGACAGAAATGAATAAAAATCCAGATTCCATTTTTTTTGTCTTATATTTAGTTTATGACATTAACTATTAGGAACAGTGCTTACCATTTAAGGAAAAATAAATTGATAATTGGGGAGTAAGATATAAGAAATTACGAATATATACCCTTTCCTGTATTATTGTATAGTATAATAGTGACAGTCTAGTGTATACTACAATTTGGTAAATAGTATTAGGTACATACGTGATATTTAATATTTTTTTCTGTGTGTCAAAAGGTATTTTAAAAATTAAATTCTGGTACAGTAAGTCCTTGTTATATGGTACATATGCATTCCTGAAAACCTTACCGCAAATTGAAATTACCGTATACCAAACCCATTATAACATGCAATAATAGGATATGTCAGACGTACCTTCTCCCTACTCTTTCCTCTTCAAAATATCTAGCAGATACCGTATCTGTGAATTTTTCTTACCGGAAATAGAATCGAGGGTAGTAATTACCAAATACCGTAACTGTGAATTTACTGGATAAAGGGTTACCGTATGATGAGGACTCATTGTATACTGTTTTCTCAGAAAATTACTATTCCCTCAGTTTTCAAGAACAATATAAATTTTAGGTAAAATTCCAGAATCACTCAATCATGGATACTTAACTCCTTCAATATGATGATGCTTACATTGGTGTCATGAGGTGTGAGTGAGTATTATTTATATTTTGTAGTTGTAGCTGAGTGTCCCTCTTATTCTATGAACAGGCTTGATAATTTTTTTCAGTGGTTATAAACATTCTGGATGAAAGAGAAAAAGTATAAAAGCTGTAACTCTATATTTCATAAAGCACATATCGTGAAGCATCATCATACATCAGGCAGCTAATGTGTGCACAAAATTTGACGCATATTGAAGAGGTTAACATGAAATGTGTGTTGTCCAGCAGCTCATAACTTAACCTAACTTAACGTAACCATTCCATAGAAAAGAAATGAAAATGTGTTTTTGTGATACTGGAATTGATTCGAATTATAGGTAAATTTTTAGAAGTGCACACCTATGTGATAGCAATAGAAAACTAATTATCAATTTTGTAAATTATAATACATCAATGTAATATGCGATTTTCTTGGCAGAAATCAGCAACAAAAATGTTGCCGAAACCGATTTATTAACAAATGAAGTCATGGCAGTTGAATGATATGCCATGTTTGTTTTGATAGATGCTGAAATCGAAGAAGTGAAAGGATGATAAATTTGTCTATACTAACCTAACCTACGTAACCTAACAATCTACGTAACCTAACCCATATTTAGTAATTCGGTACCTCAAATTCTAAAGATCATCCAGGTCATCGTCATCATCACTGAGGCTGACAGCCTGATTATTATCATACCTTGGGCAATTAACAGATGATGGCAGAAAGTCCAAGGAAACCCTATTGTCTTTGTAACAGCACTTATTAATGTCACCTGGAGTTGGAGAACACCTAGTCCACAACATGAAAGCCATCGTCTAATTGACAGTGGCTGGACTGGACAGACAACAGCATGGCATCTGGCCTATATATTAGCGGCTTCATTCGTTAGTAGAAGCAAGGTTTTTTTGTTATTTATTTCTGCCAAGAAAATCACATATTATGTTCATGTATTATAATTTACAAAATTAATATTTAATTTTCTAATGCTATTTTGCATAGGTGTGCACAACTAAAATAAAACCAAATTATAATAATATAGCAGTATTATTGATGTTATTACAGTAGCAGCAGTGTTAATAATAATAGAATGAGAATGAAGCTGTTGAAACTAGGTGACAATGGTCACAGTATAAAGGTTGCATTTTTTTTTAGTACTATACTGTATTAGTTTTGTTCCCAACTATTATTATTTTTTTAGTACTATATTAGTTACGTTCCCAACCATTATATCATGTTCATGGTCCACTTATTCTAAGACACAAATTGTTACAAGTGAGCTATTTTGGAGGTATTGGATTTAATTAATTCAACAATGGAATGGAATGGCATTACGTCAGGCATTCCATTTGTCATTCGAGCTTTTGCCTGCTGGTAATAAGTGATGTCATCTTGTCATGTGATGACATTTTGTTCGGTGAAACTGTTTACATGCTCTTTCTTGTGCTTGGAGAGATATATGTCATTCTGATTTTTTTTTTTTTTTTTTTTTTTTTCCTCCACCTATCCTCCATTCTCACTCATAATTCTTATTCATTACCTTGCCCATTCGTTTTCCCATTTCCATTATCTTTCACCTTAGTAATTACCTTTAGTATTGGCCATTAGGTACCCTGAAGGGTAATAAGACCACATAACAAGGTTGGATGCTGCAGTGGTGTTAGTGTGCAGGTTGCAGCCCCTATGCAACAAGAGGTCAGCAGGAAAAATTGTACTCATAGAGGTCTTCTCTAGTAGACAATTCTTTCAAAATTTTACTTTTAAAAGATTCTACGGTTTTGGCACTAATGGTTTCTTGGCTCAGCTTGTTCCATGGTTTTGTAATTCTTGCAGGTAGGAATTTTTCTCTGTAGCTAGTTCGGTGTTGTAATCGTAGCTTTAAGTTGTGACCTCTGGTTGCTGTACTAAGTATTGGCTTGAACATTGCTCTTCCACAGCAGTTGCATCCACCATCACACCACCTCCCATTTTTCCTCTCTTGTTCTTTCTCCTTATGTTTTATTTTCTGTCATCCACATAAACATCAGTAGTTCCATTGAGTTTGGTTTTGGCAAAACCCATTAAATCTTGTTCTTTCATTTTAAGTAATCATTTATTTCTTAATTTTGCTGGTATTAGACTGTATGTGTACATGTGTTTACCTAATTATAAATACACTCACACAGAAGAAACAATAGTGTGTGCAAATACTACAAGAATTTAAGAACAAACTAGATGTTGCGAGATACGAAGACAGGTCACTACGATCATAGCTCCCCTTCCCATTTAATACAACTAGGTAAATACATGTTTATCTAATAGCAAACATACACACACATACATATGTTGAAAGGATATGAAGAAATACAGTTTTCCATATAGATGCATAAATATATGGAGTAGCCTACAAGTTGATATAGCCCAAACTCAAAAAATACACGAGTTCAAATCTAAATATGATAATTGGAAATCAAAGATATAGATTAAGCTAGAACTGTACATGAATTTGAGTCTAGGTAGGTTGGAAAATAGAGAATAGGAGTCAGGACCCAATGAGCGTTACTCCTGTCCTGTATACTACAGTCAGGTAAATACACACACACACACACAAAATCTTCCCATAAAATACAACTAGGTAAATACACAACTTAGGGTGCAGTGGTAGAGTTGATGGTTGCCAATACGGTGGTCAGAGTTCAAATCCTGCCCAGGGCTGAAATAATTTCAGTATCGCTGCGCTGTGAGTCATTACTCCAACTCACGTGGGCAGGGAGTTGGGGGTGTGTGTGCAAATAAGGTCACAACATTACCTTTAGATCAGTCATATATGAGCTCTGAGCTCTCTTCTGGTAGGGAAATAGCTGTCAATTATGAGTCCAACACATGATCTAAGACTATGGTGGTGAATCACACACACACTATGCGTGTTTCTTATTACTGATTTTATATTTTCTTTTGCAGCTCATCTCTAAGTTTGATGCCACTATTGTAAAGTTTGATATCGCTTATCCATATGGCAAAAAACATGAAGAATTTGGAAAATTAGGAGCAGCAGGAAGAACCTCCAGCAAACTTCTAGTGGCAGAAGTTGGTGTAAAGGATTATGGAGACATGGATAACATGGACTTAGCGGAAAGGTAAATATCGTGTTCCATTTCCTTTGCATAGTAAACTTTGTCACAACGCAGGTTGAATTTGTATTCAATGGCACTTTATTTATCAGAATTTCACATTTTCTTGTACATGGATGCATTAGTGGCATGTGGGAAGACCATGACAGATTGTTGCAGGGGCACTGAAATCTACAGTTTTGTGTAGGTGTGCTCCTCTGTAGTGAGCTCTGAAACTATCAGTTGTTTTAAGAAACAGACAACTTTATGGATGGGGGATAACAGATGGTAATGGACATGGAACTGACTAGTGTAGACCTTATGGTCTCTTGCAGTCTCCTTCATTCTTATGTTCAGTGTTTGTCTTGCAATGTAGAAGTAGACATTTTTGGTGGTATTTTGGCCATTTTTATATCATATATCCTATTTGAGATAGTTGCTTCTGAACATTACCACAAATGAATTCATAGTAAGAGCTTGCTACATTGAATTCCCAGTTTCAAAAAGTGATCCATAAGGAAACACCATCTTAGGTTCCTCTGAGGGAGGTAGTTCAAAACATTATTTTTTTTTTTTATTTTATTTATTTTTTTTTTTTTTTATGGACATATTATCCTGTACTTTGTGAATGGGTTTATGTTGTAAATAATGACATGCAAAAATATTGTGTAGCATGATTAAGGAAATGCTTGTAAAGTAATTTTTTATCATTACAGGTTTAATGTGAATAAAGATGACTTTCCTGTGGTTAAACTTTTCAAGAAGACAGGAGAGGATGTAATTGACTTTGATGGAGAATTTACGGCAGATAACTTGAAGACTTTTATTAGAAAGAACTCGAATGCCTATATAGGGCTACAGGATTGTTTAGAAACTTTTGATAGATTAGCTGATGAATTCATGAAATCCACTGACCAAAAACACAAGCAAGCTCTTCTTCAAGCCGCTGAAGACGAATGGGACAAAATAACTAACCCATCAGATCGTAGATCTGCAGAGGTTTATGTGAAGGTTATGAGGAAATTGATTGAAAAGGGTTCGGAGTTTGTGTCACAGGAAAAGGCGAGGGTCAAAGGTTTGATGGAAGGAAAAATCTCTCCGGAAAAGAAAGAGCAGATGCAGGGGAAACTCAATATTTTGCAATCTTTTGACCATGACGAGTTGTGATCGCTTTAGTGTTGACATTAGCATCCCAAATGAAGAATAGGCACAAAAAGTAAAGTCAAACAGTATTCTTTCTTTTAGTTCAGGTAAGACACCTTTTTGAGTCAGCAGTCATAGGACCTAGATAGGGGACCAAATTTGTATAATGATTATCATCTGAATTTATAAAGGTGATTGAAGAAGCAATCATTTCTATAAATTTGGAAATAATAGTTCAGGTTGTAGTGAGCGGGGAAATATTCTAGTCAGGAATTGAATCTAATGCGAACAACTTAATGATTTTTTGTAGCAGAGCCTAAGTTTAAACAAAAATTCTTGTTATCCCTTTGACATGACAATTTACTTTTTTGTTCTGGGTAATGATAGATTTCATTAAGCCGAAGGGTAGAAGGGAGAATGTGATTCTGATTGAGCAAGACCCTGTTTCGTCCTAAATCTAACCCTCTGCTGATTAAAATTGATTACTTGTTTTCTAGAATCTGTTAAGGCGTCATTTGTATTGAAAGTTCAGGGATCATATCTTTTACGTTTTTCAGAGATGCAAGAAGTTAACTTTATTGTGGTGGCAAGCTTGATAAATTTATTTATAATTATTGTCTGATCATTTTCTTCAGCAGAGAGATTGGATTCAGCACTGAATTGAAAATGGGACCCAGAGTAATTTGAGGTCTGCTCTTTGGGTAAATAAAACTGTCTGGCTTTAATTGAGAATAATTTTTTTTAAATATATCACCACATTAAAGGATAATGTGATGGGCATAGACACGTGAAAAGGGCATAGACGCATGAAATCGTATAAACTAGTTGCATAAGGAAGAACTTAACATATCTATAGCATGTTCGCTCAATAAGCCACAGTGGCATGTAGAAAGACAAATTATATATTCACACAAGTGAGCTTATAATAACAAGAGTAGACTATAAAACAGCAGGTGTGTTATTAAATGCTATGTTTTTCTAAACTTCCATCTTTGGATAAATTACATTGTTCCATGTGGACTTCCTCACTGTCTTCAAGAACAAATCTCAATTTTTGTATGTTGATAAAATAGAAGACAAGTCATAAGTAGGTTCCATGGGTAGAATTAGTATTTTTTATGAAAAGCTATGAAAACTAAGACATGGAGTGAAACATTCATTGAAAAAATTGTGAAATTAGACCAATGAATCAGATTTGACAGCCATCCAGAATTTCTTTGATGGAAATTCAATTGTAGCAATTTGTTAGCTTGTCAGATAGCACATACACACTGTGTGTACCAATAGGCTTTGTTGTTTTAAGGCCTCACATATGCAATGGGCACACTTAAGTGTAATTCATTATTATGTTAGTATTGATTGATCTTTTATTGTATGAAAATGTGTATTGTCCTTTTGTGGGACTTCTCAAAGCATTTTATGGGGCAATATCCAAATTTGAGTATGCACAACATGCATAGTATATTCTAATATTTTCATATATTTGTCCATAGCACACCAATATTTGTAATGAAAAATACCACATACTGGGCTTGAACAGTTGAAGAAAAACTTTAATCTAATCAAAATGTGAATTGATGTGAAGACAGCCTAAGAGAAGTTTGAATTATAGTCTATGTTGATGTATGTTAGTTTATTGCTTCAACTTAGTACCTCACTCTACATAGGGGTGGTTTCCACTTGCACTCTTTTGGGCGAATCACATGAGTATAAGACATATTGGGGCATTTTCCTCTGTGGGCCCCAGTATGCGGGTGATTCAACTGCATAAAACATATGCAGTCAATGATTTATTGACCAAAGTGACATCCTGGCAGACTAGAGTCATGCATTGTTCTTTTATGGTTGGAGATTCGTCTTCACTTGAAGAAGAATGCTGATTACCTTGGCTAACCCTCCTTTCCGCTACCATCCTTAAACCTTTCTGTTAACAACCTCTACAACTCCACCTCTTCAGTGTGATATTGATTGCCCCCAAGGATAAAAGTGCAGGTTATCGGAAACCAAATACAATATGTGTTGTCAGTAAGGGGTAGAAATGATAAATTAACTAGGATCTTATAAAGGGGAAAGGGCCTTTTGGTATATGTATGTATGTATTTATAGATTTATTTATCTATCTACTTCAGGATCTTATAAGGGGGAAAGGGCCTTTTGGTATATGTATGTATTTATAAATTTATTTATTTATCTATCTACTTCAGGTCCATGTGTTTTCCTTTTCACTCTTATACCCAACATTTCTAAATCATATTTTCCGTACCGATAAGCCCTGTTTAATCCATACATTATCAGCCCAAAATACTTGCTGGCATCGGCCTTTTTTTTTTTTTTTCATAATTTCCTTTAAGATAACATTAAATGAAGGAAGAGCATGCAAAAAGTACTCACAGTTGAATATACATGCATCTGTGACCACTCATGAGTCTGTAATGGATCATTATTCTCTCATATGAATATTTTCAAGAAGGGACATGTTTTTAGCATTGTACCACTATCTGAGGCTAGTTTCTACTGCATTCCATAATTTTCAAATGCAGTACACCTTTGTGCAAAATATTTTTTATCTTGTGCCATTTTTTTAATGGAAATGTTGTTACATAATTCACTATTTTCAATAGTTCACATTATTCACATTAAATTAACGGTGCTGCTGCTCAAGCTAGTTGAATGTTGCTGCATTAGATTAATGCCATTGATACTGTATGAGTTAATCTCCTCAACATGATCCATCACAAAAAAAGTATTTTTTGTCTGGCATGTAGCTTCATGAATGGATTTACCACCCGTTCTCAGCACCGACAGGTTCATCTAGTTCCCAAATCCAAAGATTGGGAAAGGATGGCTTGCTACTTTCGTCACCCAAGTGAACTTGAATATTAGGGCGCAGCTTCCCTCGCATCCCCATTTACCTCTCCTTTGATAGCTCCATCCAGTTCTTTTCCTTGTTCCTTTCCCTCCTATTTATTTTACTTGTTAATTAACTTGTATATTTATTTATTTATTTATTTGATAGTATTCTCATGTAAATTTTGGTTACACAAAAAACTAAGTCAGGTGAAATTATGATAAAAGATGTGATCCTAGCTGGATTATTCTTGACTTTTACTATTATTTATGTTTACATTAAATTTTATTAATTAGGGATTAGTAGGAAAAGAGTACTAACTTTTAAGTAGTGATGAACTAATGGAATATATGTTTGTTGTTAAGAATGACAAGGTTTATGGAAAGGAAGATTTTTCAGGTGCATTTTCCAGAGTTGGCATATAAGTAACAGAAAACTTAAGTTGTTGTACCCATCAGTATGGTTGCATGCTTTCTAGGTCTTGTTCTGACTACAGGTCATTTGATTGAGCTGAGAAGCAAACTCCATAAAAGAAGTTGGGTGTGTGTATCTGTAGGGGTAGCTAACCCGTTATGGTGCATGTTTCCTTCATCTGAATAAATCATTAAACCTCATCCACATGAGGTGTCTGCAGACACAAATGAAAATTTTATTTGGAGAAGGACTCGTTGCCTTTTGAAGAAAGATGAGCAAAGGGCTTGTGTGTGTCTACAGACAAAGGCATTGAGGCTGTCACTGTGCAAGTTTCTCATTGGTGCTGCAGACATTGTATACTCATGTGAATGAACCGTAAAGGTAATTCATGTTGCCTATCAGGCAATTGAGATGGATTCTAACCTAGAGCTACCTGGCAGTGAGTTAGTCAGGGTTCCAGCCTTGAGTGGGCATTATCTTTAAAAACTGTCAAGTTTGCTCCCTTTTTCAATACATTGATATTGGACTAGTGAGTTCCATTCTGAATCTCCAATACCATTGGCACCTACAGTAGGTACATACTGTATTTGGTAGCTGTTGTTTTGTTTAACCAGCATTACTATTGATGTGTGTTGATATGATAGTTTTATACAAGATATTGTTTGGTTAGTATAATGACTAATTTTCAAAGATATATATGTACTGCTTCTTTTTGTAGACACATTCAAGGTCTAATACGAGTAGCTGATGGTTGTGATTTCCTATTTTATATAAAAAAACACTTACCTCAACTTTGTTGCTTCTCAAAATTTCTTGAGTAAAGTGTCACTTGCATTCATGTCCATGTTGGATGTTGTGTTGCACTGTTTCAGGGACACAAGTATATAACACAGATATATTGCAGCTTGGTGGTGGAACAAGGTTCACTTTTGTTGAATCTATGGTTGAGGCACTGAATAAGAAGTTACAGAAGCTGTGATGATGGATGCTGGTGTGAGTTTTCTGTTTATAGATTTGGTATTGTGTGTATAATTGAACATATCAGATATATGGGTCTGATGCAAGAGAGACAAGGGGCAGCAAATTAATTGGTTATCAGATATGTCATGTTCTAGAACAGTGGTTCTTAACCTGTGGGGAATTCCCCACTGGTGGGGAATGGCGGAGTTGCCAAGTGGGGCATGACCGGTCGGACAGAAGAACCACTGTCTTTTTTTTTTTTTTTTTTCTAATCTATGTTTTTGTTTCTTTTTGTTTGTTTCTGGTGTTAGAAATGTCAACACTGTATGGGTTAAAATTGAATTTGTCAAAGACCGATGCTGTGGTGGGAAACGGAGAGTTGGCTCACTAAAAAGTGGGGAATTGGAGAAAAAAGGTTAAGAACCCCTGTTCTAGAATAACAGGAATGGATTGGTCCTACATGTGAATCATTGAAGATACAGAAAATTTAAAACATGATAACAGCAGCCACCCAGTGAAGTATCTTTTCTGACAGTAGGATAAATTTTTGCAGCCCCTTGGAAATAATAATCTGGGACAAATTTAATTTTTTGGGGGTATTTGATCCTGGGGGATGGGAGGGGGGAGTAGTTGCAAGAAAATAATTCCATACAAGTCGTAATACCACAGCATCACAAGGCCAGTGAGACTGGTTTAATTAAGATAGCTTCAAGATGTCTTGAGACCAGGTACCACAAAAATATATGTATTGGTTGCCATCAGCTATGTAACTTGTTAACAACTGGGTTTGAGAAGACAGGCTAAGGAAAGCGTTGTTTTGGTTAGCACATCTCTATGCAAGGCTAAGATGCATTTCAATGGAGTAGCAATAAATGTTTTCAGATGGTATAAGTCGTTTTCTATTTTTACCTCCAGAACTAGGTATTGACCCCACACCTGATATTGTATACATTACAGGTTGTAGCCAACAGTGGTGGCATATGGTGGTATGAAATATGGGAAGGGGACTACAAATATATACAGTAGTGTCAATACACACAGCTTCTAGGACAGTGGTCCCCAAACTGGGGGAAATTTCCCCCTGGGGGGAAATTTGAACCTACCAGGGGGAAATAATTACACTACCTACTAATTAAAAAAATCTCAGATGAATTTTCTCATGTCTGAGAGAGAGAGAGAATGCCTGTCTATCAGTATATATGTGCATTTGAAAAATATATTAGTAAAAAGTCACTGTGTGGTTTAACTACTCTTTCCCTCATACACATGAATTGGGAAATCTGGATGGTTGAACTGGGTGCAGGGGGGAAATGACAGAAAAAAGTTTGGGAACCACTGTTCTAGGAGCTACAGTCATTTTATTTGAAAAAGTGTATTTATGGTATCAGTAATTTATGTGCTGTTACTGCTTCCAGTTCCCCATTTTATACCACATTAAGCTGTCAGTGGTGGCCAAGGTAATACCTCATGGATTTGTTTAATGGCAGGACAATTAAGACTTCATTACATGTCTCTCTCCATGGGAAATAAATGAATTAGTTGGTGTAATGTTCAGCCATTCTGTCTAAATGCTGAAGACCAATGGACCTTATGTGGACGTTATGTATGAGTTCTGAAATATGCAGCCTATGGAGTAAACAGGATAAAGAGAACTTAGAAATAAAGAAGGTGACATTGAACAAAACTTTGGTTCTAAAGATCAGATCACACAGTAACTTAACATATGTAGTGGGCAAACAAGATGGTGGCTTTTGGCTATTCTAATGGCAAAAAATGGTAGCCTAAATGTACAGGTAATGCAACATCTTGACAAAGTTTAGATGAAGCTATTAAAGTAATGTAATTTACAAAAGAAGAAAATTATACTGGGAAAGTTATGGAGAACAAGTACCAAGCGAGTGTCAATAATTTGAGGTTTATCACAGGTGAAAAAGACTAGGGATATTGGGCATAATACTGTTGAGGAAGAAGGGAGTGTGAATGTCACTGAAGGATTTTTTAAACTGCTGACCAGGAAGTGAGACAAAGGGCTAGATAGTAGGAAAGAACATAAATGTAAGAAACAAACGAAACATTCTCTCCCATATCTGGTTACTTTGAAAAAATGGTACAAAAAAAGTTACTCAAAATAATGTGGCGATAGAAAGCGTATTCTTTAGGGGTAACTTTAAATTTAGGTAATATATTACCTTCAAATTCTTTGATTTCATCACTAATCATCTATGGGGCCACTCGTTGAAATTGTCCAGGCCTGATTATTGGAGGACTATCATGAAAGGAAATTTGTTGTGTTAGGATTATTAACCACTGAAATGTACTCCCAGAGAGTGTCATGACCGCGCTATCAATTGCCTCTTTCATATCACGTTCAGTAACAAGGTTAACATGTCACAGAGGTTGGAATAACTACAAGAATTTATTATCATTTCCCCATTACCTCACGATTAGGTAAGCTTAGTTTCATCGTAGGTACCACAGTAGCTATTTACAAACGACAATGACGAGTCGGAGCAGGGATGCCGTTTTGTGGGAATTTCCCACAAATTTGTGGGAGAAATTTACTCACATGGGATGTTTTGTGGGAGGACTACACCTCAATATCTGTGGGATTTTTTTGTGAATATCTTACATTTTTGTTGGAGGTCTTATGGGAATTTTGATTTTTGTGGATTTTTTATGGGATATCAAGTAAATGTTAAAATAATAGTAATAATAATAGTGCAAAAGTACATACACAGCTAAATAAGGGAAGACACCCCGTCAATTTTCAAATATGTATTCGCCAAGTATCAACAGAAACGGTTATAGCTGGCCCGGGCCTGGCGGCAGGGGGTTGGGGTGGCATTGGTGTTCTCATAAATTTGTATTTCGTAAGCAGTGTTGACAGTCCTTGCGTTTTCCTTCTAGATCTAGAATTTTTTGCGTTGATCTTGGAGTCTTGTAGTTTTTTTTTCTGAAAACACCACAAATATTGTAGTTTTTCATTAACCAATGTAGAAATGTGACAAGTGCCCTAAATTTGTAGATAAATAAGCACTAGTAAAGAAATTAAGACTACCGAATACGGATTATATTCTAGCTAAGTCTACCCTAATACGAAAAACATAATATTCAATCTTTATTGCTTGATGTCTAGTTATATGATGTGTGTATACGTACAGAACCTATAGAGGTAAAGAAGGTGAACGTTTTGCACGTCTCACGGGACCGCAAGCGTGATTTCACATAGAGCATGTGAGACCGGACAGGGGAGAGTAGGACCAACGTACAGAACGAATTACGAAATTTCAATTGAGTGCGCAGTAAGACTCGGACGTACCAAACGTAGACCTTAGTGACGACATACAGTTTATATAAAGTAGGTGGACAGGAACAATAAATTGTCAGGATAGTCAGTCTAGTCCACAGGATTGGTTTTCGTCAACATCCCGGACTCTGAGTTTTTTAGTTAGAGAGACACACACATGGTTCGCTAATAGTCCAAATAGGATCAACAAATTTACAGAGTTGTATAAAGTTCTTAAGGATCGTGTACCCAAGAAAGTGCCTGGGTTAGCTAGCACACGTTGGTTGTCCCGTTTGGAGGCAATCGGTGTTATCCTTGATCAATGGGACTCCCTAAAACTGCATTTTGAAATGTGCGAAACAAGTGAGCGTTGCTACACAGCAAAACAACCAATCCAAGCATACAATGATCCTCATAATAAGTTGTACCGTTTATATGTTCGGAAAGTACTTAAGGAGGTGGTGAGAGTCAACACACTTTTCCAAGGGCAAAATGTTGAGGTAGCTAAACTTACTGAAGACCTGATCGATATGTATCGTAATATTATGCATATGGTGGTAGAATCAGGTCACTTATCAAAATGTGCCAAAGAAGATCTCCCTTCTTTAAAATTTCAGAATTATATTTTGCCTATGAATGCTATCAATTTTGGTTATGAATTCAACACATTTGCAGACACTTGTATCTCAACCAATAAACAGTTGATTAACGTCAAAGAGAAATGTAAAGAGTTTGTACTTGAGTTGATTAATCAAGTGCAGCTGCGCCTGTCAGATAATGTTGACACCCTACTTTTACAGAAATTGCATCCTCTTGTAGCCACGTCTCAAATCAAAGGTTACAAAGGATTACAAAGGCAAAGCATGCCGACAGGAGACCTTTTGATCCATATCTAGGTCGGATGCAAAAAAAAAAAAAAAAAAAAAAAAATCATATTAATAATAAATTAAAACTATAACAATGTAAATAACAATTAAAATACATAAATAAATGCATTGGTATAGTTGAATAACAAACAAACAGGTAAATAGTAAATGATAATAAATTGACATATAACTAATAATAAATGAAAATCAGACAGACAAATTATAACAAAACAAAAACAAATAATATAACATAAATTATAATAATTACAGCATCTTACTTAGGTATTTATCTAAATGATTCTTAAAGCTTCGAACTGAACTACATTGCACTACCTGTGCAGGAAGTTTATTCCATTCATTAACTACACGGTTGGCAAAGTTGTTTCTACCTACTTCCAAATTGAATCTATTTCCGGACAGTTTGAGACCATTGTTTCTTGTCTGATTCTCATTCAATGTGAAAATTTGGTCACTTTTGATGTTGTCAATTCCCTTTAAAATCTTAAAGACCTGTATCAAGTCACCTCTTGAGTCTACGCTTTTTTAGGGAAAACAGATTCATGTGCTTAAGTCGATTTTCGTATGATTTATATTTGATATTTGGAATCAGTTTTGTGGCTCGCCGTTGTACTTTTTCCAGTCTGTCAATGTCTTTAATGAGATTCGGTGACCATACGGAAACAGCATATTCCAAATGTGGACGAACTAACGATTTATATAGCTTGTTAATGAGTGATGGACTTTTGAAATCAAAAGATCGCGCAATCAATCCCAGAATTTTATTTGCTTTCTCAGAGGCTGAAATACACTGCTTGGATGATTTGAGGTCGTTACTGATAATTACGCCGAGATCTTTTTCACTATCCACTTTTGTTAACGAATTTCCAAATAACTTGTAATCGTACTTGCTGTTATTTTTACCTATGTGCATTACCTTGCATTTACTTGTGTTAAATTTCATTAGCCACTTTTCAGACCATTGCTGTAATTTATCTAAATCTTCTTGAATATCTAATTGGTTTGAGTGATCATTTGCCACTCCGCACAGTTTTGTATCATCAGCAAATTTGGAAACAGTAGATTTTAGTCCATGGTCTATATCATTTATGTATACTATGAATAGAAGTGGCCCAAGAACGGAACCCTGAGGAACTCCACTTGCAACACTTTTCCATCCAGAAGTTTTTCCATTTAAAACAACTCTCTGTTTTCGACCTTTCAACCAATTACTAGTCCAACCTAATAGGCTACCACTTATTCCATGCAAAGCTAATTTAGTAAGAAGTCTTTCGTGTGGGACGGTATCAAAAGCTTTTGCAAAGTCTAGATATATTAAATCTATATTGTTTCTTTTGTCAAAATTCGAGACAACTGTGTTGTAGAATTCGAGTAAGTTAGTCACGCAAGAACGTTTCCGTCTGAAACCATGTTGGCTATCATTTATCAAACGGTTACTTTCTAAATGATATTCGATAGCATCTCTGATGATAGTTTCCATTATTTTTCCTACGATCGAAGTCAAACTAATAGGCCTATAGTTATTTGGTTTCTTTTTGTCACCTTTTTTGAATATGGGAGTAACGTTAGCTAGCTTCCATTCTCTTGGGACATCTCCGGATATGATGGATTTCTTGAAAATAATTTCTAATGGAACAACAATCTCATTTTTCATTTCCTTTAAGATTCTTGGATGCCAACCGTCAGGCCCTGGTGTTTTATTAACTTTGAGTTTGTCTATACACCTTTTAATTGTTTCTTTTGTTATATTTACCGTAGTGAGTAAGTTTACCCCAGACTTTTCACAGGTTTCAGTTTGGAATTCACTTTGAGGTGTTTCGTTTACGAATACCGAGCTAAAATAATTGTTTAAGAGATTACACATTCCTTCATTTGAATATTCAAGTTGACCGTCAGCAGATAATAGTGGACCAATGTGATTCCTAACAACCTTTTTATCTCTAATGTAACTATAGAATTCTTTGGGATTCTCTTTGGATTTCTCAGCGATGTTCATTTCGTATTGTCGTTTTCTTTTTCTTATTGTCTTTTTTAAATCTCTCTGTATTGATACATAACTTTCATAGTCATTAGATGCACCCGAGCACTTATATTTCTTATAAGCCTGTCTCTTTTTAGCAATACTTTTTTCAGTTTCTTTGTCGAGCCACTTTGGGCGAGCCTGATTTGGGGGACGTCTGTCCTTAAAAGGAATGTAAGTTTGAATCATCTTAGTGAGCGTATTTTGAAATATTTCCCACATCTGATCTACAGGCCTTTCGTTTAATTTTTCCTCCCAATCTGTAAGCTGAAGCTCCTGACGTAGTTCTATGAACTGAGCTTTACTGAAATCGGGTATTTTAGAAGCACAAGTATCTATTCTAAAATTGTTTAGGAGTTTGAATCTGACTAAGTTGTGATCGCTATTTGCAACAGATTCACCGACTTCTACATCAGTTGCCATGCTTTCGCGGCTAGTGATCAATAAATCGAGTAAGTTTCCATATCTTGTGGGCTCTTTTACATGCTGAATTAAGTAATTGTCACCAAGAAAATCAATCAAGCGACTACCTATATGGCCATGTTCAAGGGTCATCCAATCAATGTCAGTAAAATTGAAATCACCCATTATCAATAAATCCCGGTTGCAGAAACTAGACAGTTCTTGAAATAACAGTTTGTCGTCTGCTAATGATAATGTCTTTGGCCTATATATTACACCTATATTCATTTTTTGTCCATTTGTTTGGGTTAACTCAACCCACAAACTGTCATATGCATCCTGTTTCACTTTCTCTAAAACACAAGCATGAACATTGTTTTTAACGTACAATAGAACACCCCCACCTTTCTTGTGGTTTCTATCCTGATGAAAGTGTTTAAATCCCGCAATATTAAATTCAGCTTCGAACTCTGTACCATTTAACCATGTCTCAGTTATTCCTATCATATCGAGATTTTCGCTTTTGACATACGCCTGTATTTCTTGACATTTGTTCCTAATACTACGAGCATTAAAGTACATAGTTTTAAGAAACTCCTGATTATTTCTTTTTGACACATTTTGAGTTTCAATATCATGTCTTATATTATCATTTTGTTTTTTATTTATGCCTTGCTCTATATTATTATTATTTGGTCCTTCATTGACATTCAATGCCTCATTAACATTTCTCCTATCAAAATTAACATTTCCCCCATCACGGACATCTGGTCGATTACGGTCATCCGATCTATTTTGTACATTTTGTCCCCCTACGTCACCGTGATTCACGCCGGCCTCCCGTCGTTCAGTGACATTATGTCCGGCATCCCTTTCTAAAATTATATTTTGTCCTCCAGTGACATTATATCCTACCGTGATATTTTTTCCTCCACTATAATTACATCCCATCGTGATCTTTTGTCTTCCACTGTCATTACATCCTATCTTGATATTTTGGCCTTCATTGACATTCTGTCCGGTATCTCTTCCTAAAATTATATTTTGTTCTTCACTGACATTATATCCTACCGTGATATTTTCTCCTCCATTATCATTACATCCTATCGTGATATTTTGTCCACCACTATCATTATTTCCCATCGTGATCTTTTGTCCTCCACTGTCATTACATCCCATTGTGACATTTTGTCCTAAGACATTACATCCTAATGTGTCATTTCGTCCTCTAGCGATATTACATCCTATCATGATATTTTGGCCTTCATTGACATTCTGTCCGGTATCCCTTCCTAAAATTACATTTTGGCCTTCAATGACATTATATCCTACCGTGATATTTTCTCCTCCATTATCATTACATCCTATCGTGATATTTTGTTCTCCTTTATCATTACTTCCCATCGTGATCTTTTGTCCTCCACTGTCATTATATCCCATTGCGACATTTTGTCCTATGACATTATATCCTAATGTGACATTTCGTCCTCTAGCGACATTATATCCTAAAATTATATTTTGTCCTATACTGGTACATTGTTCTACATTAATGCTATACTCTACACTGCTTTCCCAAGTACATTCTATTTCCCCTTCCCTTTGGCCTTCTACAATAAAAAAGGAGCTGGTTCATTACAAACTCCCACAATGAGGTTTGTAAGAACATCTTTGCCTCTGCGGGTAAGGTGGATCCCATCAGAAGCGTAAAGGTCATGGCGCCTAGAAAAGAGATACCAAGGATCAAGAAAGTGGTATCCCAATTGTGTGCACAACTGCGATATCCTATCATTGATCCCTATGGCTC
>NC_134794.1:2394869-2399869 GCF_046742065.1 Oratosquilla oratoria | reverse complement strand
AAACACTATTCAAGATTTTAAGAAAAAACTTGATGCTGAGAGATACAAAGACGGGTAACCACGAGCATAGATCCCTTCCCGTATAATACTACTAGGTACAACTAGGGAAATACACACACGCGCGCGCGCGCACACACACACACACATACGCACACACAAACACACACACTCATATAGAGACGCGTACACATACACAAACACACATACACACACGCGCGCGCACGCACGCACATATATAGGCACTCGAGCTCATACGCGCGCACACACACACACACACACACACACACACACACACACACACACACACACACACACACACACACACAGGCACACACACAGGCACACACACACACACACACACACACACACACACACACACACACACACACACACACACACACACACACACACACACAGACAGGCACACACACACACACAGACAGGCACACACACACACACACACACACACACACACACACACACACACACACACACACACACACACACACACACACACACACACACACACACACACACACACACACACACTCAAAAAGTGAATTAGCTGGACATGTGTTACATTAGGTGAGGTCAGGTCAGGTTCGCATTAGGTTTAACAGGGTCACGTGTGCTGCGCTTGTTCTTCTCCCGGTTGTTCTTTCCCAACTGTTCTCCTCTCGGTTGTTCTTTGCCGACTGTTCTTCTCTCGGTTGTTCTTTCCCGACTGTTCTCTCGGTTGTTCTTCGCCGAATGTTCTTCTCTCGGTTGTTCTACATATTGTTCTTGTGACTTGTTCTGGTTGTTCTTCTACTGATGGTTTTCCCCCTGATTGTTCTTCTCGATGTTCTCCTTCCGCCCGCCTGTTCTTCTGACTGTTCTTCTCCAGATTGTTCTACTAATTGTTCTATTGGTTCTTTTCTTGATTGTTTTCTCGACTGTTCTCTATATTGTTCTTTTCCTGGCTGTTGTTTTCCCGACTGTTCTCCCGATTGTTCCTCTGATTGTTCTTCTCTCGATTCTGTGACATTACACGCACACACACACACCCAACTCCCTGCCCGGGAAAGTTGGAGTAACGATTTGCAACGCAGTGATACTGAAATTATTTCAACCCTGGGCCGGATTCGATCCCGGACCTCCGTAGTGGCAGCCGGGAACTCTTACCAGGTGGCATGTTTCCCTTTGTTCTAGCTGACGTCAGGCGATTTTATTCGTATATGTGTTGCCCCTTCAAGGGCGACATCTCCCTATCTCTCTCTCTCTCTCTCTCTCTCTCTCTCTCTCTCTCTCTCTCTCTCTCTTAAAAAAAAAAAAAAAAAAAGGCGGGATGGCAACCGTCGCGTGACAAGCGGTGTACCCTCAGGCTACAACGACATCGGTCCCAGTCGGCCCACGAGGCGCCCCCTGGTTTAGATATGCAGATTTCTTCGCGTCCGTAAGATGCCAAGAAGTGCCGGGGGTCCGGGGGGGGGGGGGTGCTTGGGAGTGGGGAGATTGGGGTGCGGTTTACGATACAATTGCGACAATGGCTGCTAACAAGAAATTGGGAGGAGGACAGGCTTGTGAGGAATGTCGCCTAGATGGGGTAGGTGGTGGTGGGTCACGCGCAGTTCTGCGGTACAGCAGTGGCTTTAAAGTCGTCAACCATTTTATGCATCCTACAAACTAAAATGACTTTTTTTTTGTGTGTGTGTTCAGCGTTGGGTATCCACTGCAGGACCGTCACGCTATCCCCTGAAAGGCGGTGCAGCCTTTGTATCTGTGCCTTAGTGAGGTTGTTTGTGTGGAGTATTGAGCTTGTTTGGAAGGGTTGTGGTTGTGAATAAAGTCTGTAGCTAGTGCCAGTACTGGAACGCGACACTGGTGTACTGGACCTTTGATGTCTTTTCTGTATAAGGAACACGTTTATGCAGAGTCCACTAGGAAGAGGAAAACACACACGGAGTCCGAGCGCTTTCGTGATATATTCACATTATCAAGGAATACAGGAGAGTTTGATAGTGAATATATCACGAAAGCGCTCGGACTCCGTGTGTTTTTCCTCTTCCTAGTGAACTCTGCATATTTGTGATTCACGTGTGACTTGTGAAATTTGTTGCACAAGGAATACGTTGTTCTGCAAAGTGTTGTAAGACTTGTGGCGAATGTCGCCTAGATGGGGTATGTGTACAAAGAAGGAGACTCAATTTAAAGGCATTGTTGCAGCTCCAAGCAATCATTGCAAAGACCAACAGATTGATTAACGAATAGAATAGACTTAGTAACCATGTAGTGATCGTTGAAACTAATTAGTGTTTTAAGAGAAGATGAGATAGCTTTATGGACAGGGATGATAGGTAATAATGCACATGACACTGTCTAGTGTAGGCCTTATGGTCTCTTGCATTCTCCTATATTCTTATATTATTTTCTTAATGATTCTGCGAGACGGGCGCCAGAGAGAATCGTGTCCCTGTTGTCCATTTTCAAAGTAACAATGAGGTGCAGCCTCAAGGGGCCGGCACTCGGTCTGCAGACAATCCCAAGAGTTTGATCAGTTTCGGTTATATTTTGTCCACATTTCTCACACGAGGAGAACCGACAACCGGCGACTGCTCTCCTACTACAATAAGCCTGTGACATAAAAACGGCTCTACGCTATTACAGTAGGTAATAGTACAATAGGTAACAGTAGGTAACAAGAGCCAAGAAAAGAGTGAGTGAGGGAGGGAGGGGTGGTGAATGGGAGTGGAGTGGGTGGGGATGAAAAGGGTGGGAGTGGAATTATGCCTTTTGAGTTTGGCTACCTCCCATGTAAGGGGGAAAAATCCATTGGAATATGTATGTAACACTTCAACTTCTCTTTCTAGAGAGAAGCATGGCAGGTCCCAAGGATCGTTGCCGGCCACTGATAGGCTACGGGTTTCCATTCGTTGAGACCCAAGACAATGTAAGTAGAGCTAATCTTGTTGAATATTTGGTATTAATACACTCTCCCACTGGGATTCGAACCCTTGACTGAGCGTCTGCTTATTGTAAAGCAAGGACCGTACCATTCCACCGCGACGAGCCTACAAAATGGATCAAATGGATCACGACTAAGTCGTTCCACCGAGGGCACTCGCGTGGAACACAGAATGTATTGTAATTAGTCGTGTTCTAAGTCGTTCCGTTTTGTAGGGTCGTCGTGGCGCAATGGTATGGTCCTTGCTACAAGCAGTCGCTCAGCCAAGGGTTTGAATTTCATTAGGAGAGTTTATTAATGCTATACGTCATAATGGCATGCAATATTTGGTGTATTTTCTTCCAAGAACGCCTTATGGTGAAAACTCTGTTAATGAGTGGAATATATATTCGTATAAATGTTGTATAAACTCGTATATTACTAAACACCAGTGAACAGACCTTATGGTACACGCGCGCGCACACACATACACACACACGCATACACACACACACACACACACACACACACACACACACACACACACACACACACACACACACACACACACACACACACACACGCATGTACTTAAATTAGATTACTTCTAAAATTAACACAAATTTTATAATGTCAGTGTATCTCTATCACTGTTTACTTAATTTAACTATTGTTATTGTTATTATTATTACTATTATTACACACACACACACACACACACACACACACACACACACACACACACACACACACACACACACTAAAACTGTACAAGATTTTAAGAACAAACTGGATGCGGAAAGATACAAAAGCGGGTTACCACGAGCATAGCTCTCTTCCCGTAAAATACAACTAGGTAAATACACAAAGAAGCCCCGCTACCAAAGGCTTGACGCTGCTGCGGTTGCTTCCCGGCCAGCCGGGGTTGAGGCGGGTCGGGGTGGGCGGGAGTGGAGTCGTCGTTGCGGCGCGGCGGTCACGAGGGAGGCGCGCGCCCGGGCCCCGAGCGGGAGTATAAACAATGCCGGTGTCATTTGCAAGATGGAACTTTCGAAACGACGAGATAAGAATAATGGCGGCGGACGTACGCTCGGCGCGGGCTTTACCACGAAGCGGCTGAAGGGGGAGGAGGAGGAGGAAGGAAGAAAGAGGAGGAGGAGGAAGAGGAGGGGGAGAAGGAAGACATGGGCAATAAGTAAATGAAGATGAGTTGGGGGAGAAGGTAGGCGATGAGGACTGAAAGAGGAGGAGGAGGAGGGGAAGTGATGAAGAAGACGACAAAGAAGGAGGAGGTGAATGACGGGGGAGATGAGGAAGCTGGATGATGATGATGATGATGAAGTGGAGAGAGATTAAAAAGAAAGAAAAAATGGCGAAGAGGAGGAGGAGGAGGGGGAAGAAGTATCAAGAGATGTGAGGTTGGGGGGGAATTCTTTGAAGTAAAGACAGCCGGTTTTATGATTTAGCTCAGAAACGAATATTCTTTTAATAAATGTAAAAGGAGTTGGAGAAGGGACGAAGAGTGGAACTGGAGGGGGGGAGACCGTCTTTGTCGCAGTCTCAAAGTCTTTATTGTCGTGTTCGTTTGAACTGGATTATTTTTTATGTTTTTGTCTGTTTGAAGTACACGCAAGGGCTTTCAGTGCGTGTGCGTGTGTGTGTGTGTATGTGTGTGCGTGTGTGTGTGGGTGGTTTGGTGAGGAATTATCTGTTATTATTTAGCTTTTCTTGATTTTGTTGTGACTTAAGTAAAGTTGTTTATTTTTGACAAGATCAGTTTTTTCTATGAAATGCACGCACGGACAGAATGTAAACAAATCATCGCTTGGCATTTTATTTGTTACCTAATTGTGTTTCGTTTTCTTATAGATAACATGTGATATTTACAATAATTATTTAATAAGTTATCACAAAATTATCTTTTTCTTTGAAATGCGCGAGGTTGTACGTTGTGTGTGTCGTTGAGGTCTCACACGGTGATGCGTTTCTGTCTAGTTCAACTTTGTTTTCTTGAAAATTATTTTGGTTAATTCTTCTTAAATGATTATTTTTTCTTCGCGTAAACAAACAGTCCATT
>NC_134794.1:2372369-2392369 GCF_046742065.1 Oratosquilla oratoria | reverse complement strand
ATATAATATTAATACTGATAATATTATTGATACTAATACTTATTAATACTAGCACTAATACTAATGTTAAAAAATCTACCTAATATTACAAACAAATTAAACGCAAAACTGCAAAAGATTTCGAAAATTTGTCCTCTTAAGTCGTCAATACTTAAGCTTTACTTGACAAAAGCTTTCAAGATGGTGGACAATATTTTTCTCCTTTTTTCAGTTGTTGACGATTAAGGTCGTTCGTGGGCATTAGTGTACAGCCGCCTTTTACTTAATGTGCACACACGCACACACACACACACACACACACACACACACACACACACACACACACACACACACACACACACACACACACACACACACACACACGTGGCACAGTGATTAGAGTTCCCGGCTCCCACTATGGCGGTCCGGGTTCGAATCCCTCCCAGGGCTGAAATAATTTCAGTATCGCTGCGTTGCGTGTCGTTACTCCAACTCTCGTGGGCGGGGAGTTGTGTGTGTGTGTGCGTGTAAGGTCACAACATTACCCATAGATCGTTCATATATGAGCTCTGAGCTCTCATCCGGGAGGGTAGTAGCTGTCGATCACGAGTCCAACACGTGATCCAAGACCATGGTGAATCACACACACATACATACAAACTAATCTATTTGTAATTTCCTGCAAAGCAAGTTAGCTGTGTATGTGATAAAGAAAAATCTTGATATTTTTCTTTGCTATCCTACAAAATCCTTTCCATTCCTTCCTGATATAACAACAAGGGAAAGGATAAAGTATTACTTTGCGCAGCAGTATAACAAGTTCGTATTAAGTAGAAACCCAACCCACCCACCCACCCACTCCCTCCAGCTCGTCTTCTCTCCGACGGACATTTCCGCTTCTTCGGCATCCTGACCAAAAGCTTTCCTTTCCCTCCTGTTATGTAATCATCAGTTGATATATTTATTTGCTTATTCATTTATTTATTTGTTTATTTATTTTTTTGTTTATTTTTTAATTTCGTTTTATTTTATTTACTTTTCTTTTCATTTTATTTTATTTTTTCTTTAATTTATTTATGTCTTTTTACATTTTCATTTATCTATTTGTTTATTTATTTGTTTATTTATTTTAATTTTTTCTATCTTTACTTTATTTTATTTTATTTTTATTTTATGTCGTTTTACATATTCAATCATCTGTTTATTTATTCATCTAGATTTTTTTTTATAAGTTATTTATTCATTTATTTATTTAGTTACACACCTGATTGTTTATTTCTTTATGTATTCATTCATTCCTACCTCTCCCTCATGCGCTCTCTCTCTCTCTCTTTCTTTCTCTCTTTCTCTTTCTCTCTAAGTGGAAATGAAGAAACGGAGAAAGAGGCGGCGGCGGCGCCCACGCACTGGGGCGTGGGCGTGGGCGTGGGGGGGTTAGTGACACCTGAGGAAGAAGAAGCTCCTCCAGGGGACGCCAGAGGATTCCGGTGGCAGAGGTAATTCGGGAGAGGAGGAAGAGGAGGATTGGAGGGATACGAGGAGGAGGAAACGGAGTTGGGGGAGGAGGAAGAGGAAAAGGAGGAGGGCGAGGGGGAGGAGGGGGAAGGGTAGAAGGAGGAGGACGAAGAGGAAAAGAAGGAAAAGGAGGAGGGCGAGGGGGAGGAGGAGGAAGAGGAGAAGAAGGAGAACGAAGAGGAAAAGGAGGAGAGGGAGGAAGAGGAAAAGGAGGAGGGCGAGGGGGAGGAGGGGGAAGAGGAGAACGAAGAGGAAAAGGAGGGCGAAGGGGAAGAGGAGGGCGAAGAGAAGGAAAAGGAAGAGGAAAAGAAGGAAAAGGAGGCCGAGGGGAAAGAAGAGAAAGAGGAAAATGAGGAGGGCGAGGGGGAGGAGGAAGAGGAAAATGAAAAGGAAGAGGGCAAGGGAGAGAAGGAGGAAGAGGAAAAGGAAAATGAGGAGGAAGGGAAGCAGAAGTACGAGGAGGAAGTCTAAGAGGAACTGGAAGAGGAAGAAGAGGAGGAGGAGGAGGAGGAGAAGCAGGAGTAAGAGAAGGAGGAAAGTTTAGGAAGGAGAGGAGGAGGAGTAGGGAGAAGAGAAGGTGATGGAGGGCATGAAGGAGGATGTTGGGAGGAAGAACGAGAAAGGGAGGAGGAAGAAAATGAGGAGGAGGAAAAGAAGGAAGAAGAGAATGAAATGTAGGAAGAAAGGAAGAGGAGGAGGAGAAGGAACAAGAGGATAAGGAGAAAAGACAAAGAAATGGGGGAGGAGAAGGAGGAAGAAGAGGAGGAAGAGAGTGAAGAAGAGGATGAGGATGAGCAAAAGAAGAAAGAAAAGGATAAGGAGAAGGATAAGGAGAAGGAGGGAGAAAAGGAAGAGGAGGAAGAGAAAGAAGAAAAGGATGAGGAGGAGCAAAAGGAGAAGATGGAAAAGAAGAAAGAAAAGGATAAGGAGAAGAGGCCAAGGAAAAGGAGGAAGAAATGGAGGAGGAGGAAGAGAAGGAAGAAGAGGGTGAGGAGAAGTAGGGGGAAGGGGAGGTTGAGGAGGATGAGGAAGAGAAGAGAGAAGAGGATGAGGAGAAGTAGGGGGGGAAGGGGAAGTTGAGGAGGAGGAGGAAGAGAAGGAAGAATAGGGCGAGGAGGAGTAGGGCGGGGAAGGGGAAGTTGAGGAGGAGGAGGAAAAGGAGGAGTGGCTTGGGATCTTGAATCTTTGGTCGGGGGAGGGGAAGGTGGGAGGAGTAAGGGGGGGGATTGGGGGGAAAGGGATGGTTGTTGGGTACAGCCCGGGGGCGTCAGCCAAAGCTATGTCATCTAGAGGTCACGTGGGCGCCAGTAGGGTTGATAAGGTCCGCCAGGGACCAATTACCTTCATTTGCATTTTTTCGAACGCGCGAAGACTCGTTTGGGTTTCAGCGCATGTTTTCCTCCTCCTCTTTTTTTCTTTTTTCTTCTTTTTGGTGTCCTGTTGGTCTTGTTTTCGTGCAAAGACGTGGAGGGTACACACACACGCGCGCACGCACACACACACACACACACACACACACACACACACACACACACACACACACACACACACACACACACACACACACACACACACACACACACACACACACACACACGCCAGTTTTGTTAACCAGAGAGACATGATTTCACAAAGACGCTTTGGTTTTGGAACGAGTTTACCCTCCTCACCCCTTTTTTTTCTCAATTTTTTTTTTTCGTCTTTTTTTTTTTTTTTGGCTCCTTCTCTTCGTCTTCCTTTTCTTCTTTTTCTTCTTCTTCTTCTTCTTCTTCTTCTTTCTAGTTCTCTTTTTCTTCCTCTTCCTCTTCTCCTTGTTGTTGTTCTTCTTCTTCCTCTTCTTCATCCTCTTCCCCTACCTTTTCTTCCTCTTCTTTTTTCTTCTTTTTCTTCCTCTTCTCGTTGTTGTTGTTGATGTTCTTCCTCTTCATCCTCCTCTTCTTCCTCTTCCTCCCCTTCTTCATCCTATTCCTCTTCCTCCTCCTCCCCTTCTTCATCCTATTCCTCTTCCTCCTCCTCCTCTTGTTCTTCTTTTATACAAAGAGGCGACGAGGGTACGTGTGGCAATCGTGTCAATCCGAGAACCCAGCAACCTCGTTTCAGTCTCTCTCTCGTTTCTTTGGCCCGAAGGCGCCTCAGGTTTGACCGTCTCTGGCGCCGCCGACTCTTCGTCGCCAGACGCCTTCGAGGGCACCGTCAGCTGGCGTCTCCTCAGCTGGCTTCTCCTCAGCTGAATAAATTCCTTCGGAGATGCCGAGAATGAAACAAAGAAAAAGAAAAAAGTTGTCGTATTCCACAAGAAATGTCGTCGACAAATGTTGCTGTCGTTTTACTTGGTCTTTTTTTTCAGAACTCTTTTGGGATGTCTTCAGTCAGACACTCTGAGGTCGTTGACAGCGAAGACTCCATGAGGGAACGAGATTCTTTTCTGAGCTGAATGGAATCGCATGGCTTTAACTGGAACAAAATCAGGAGACTGCTTCAACAGGTTTAAGATATTTCATAATTAATTCTGTAACTAAGAGAGCTTTCATTTATGGAAGATTTTATTTTATTTTATCTATTTTTATTTTATTTTATTTTTTTGCCGTTACGCTCTTTGGCTGTTACAGAGAATTTCTTCCGCATAAGACAGTTTCGTCATTTCATCTTTACACTACGTTTATTTATATTCATTTTTTGTGTTTATGATTTTTTATGTTTTTATTTATGTTAATGTATTCAAGCATTTCTTCAAAGGATGAGGCAGATTTGGTGTCCCGTGATCACTCAGTTCCACCCTTTGTCAGTTCCTTCATGTGAACATTGATTTGTTAGATCTATTTGATTTTATTAATTATTTCATATATTTATCTATTTCGCTTTCAATACTGACCTTCCTTTGGATTTGTATAATCGGGCAGATCTTCTCTTTCCCTTCTTTCTTTAATGGAAGTTAGTTAAAGTTGCCAGGTTTTCTTGGAAAGATATAATCAATTCTAAGAGTCATGTTTACATTTTCTGGAACACGATATGGTGGAGGCGTGTCAGCACCAATCATCGCTCAGCTCTCTCGCTACGTCACGCGGTGGGCGGAGCTTAAGTTCTCTCTAGGGTGTAAGCATATTTTATTCTTATATAAAACAAGCATAGGGAAGTACATACAACGGTTTTATACTGAAATCATCCTGAATATTTTTGTCATCCATCCTAAGGAAATATTATTCATTTATTTACTTATTAAGTTTATTGCTTTAAATATGTTTGCATTCATTTGTTAATTTATTATTTATTGATTTATCTGTTTATTCATTCATATGTTTAATCATTCATTTACCTGTCTATCTATTTATTTGTCTATTTTATATTCACTCATTTATTCATTTATTTACTTATTTATTTACTTACTTATTTGTTCATTTAAGTTATTAAGATTTGCTGTTTGCTCTTAGCGGGCTGGGAAAAGAGCGCATTTGATGACAATAGACTTATAGCCCAGCTTGAGTGAGACATTCACAAACAATACGATGGAAAGATTTTCTATAAAGGAACTATTTCATCAGCCACGAATGTAGAGTAGGGTAATAATATGTTTTTTTTTATTATAGATTATATTTATAATAAAAATGAGTAACCAAGCGAGTAAATGTTTTGACACATTGGTAAGATGAATATTAGACCCAACTTTTGGAGAAAAGAATGTTGTATGGAGATACGTATATTATACGATCCCTGTCTGTGATCCCCTTCAGCGTGATCGTAACATACGTATTTGCGTACAACTTTCTTTTATCCAATAGTGGGATCTGTCTATCTATACCAAGAGTTTTTCCACCTTATATGGGAGGTAGCCAAGTCAGAGGCACGGACACTTTCCCACCCATTCCACTCCCATCCACCTCTCTTTCCACCCCTTCCATCACCCATCTCCTTTTTCCAGATCCGATTGTGGGATCTACAGTTAAAAAACAAGCAATACATTATGAAAACAATTGCCTAAAGTTTCACTGCCTGTAGACCCGATGCCCCACACAGGCCGGCAACGGTCCTCTGGGAAGAACCTTCTGTGTTGTGTGAGTGCGCGAACCGTTTCTAGGGGAGCAGTCGCCGGTTGCCAGGCTCCCTTTATGTGAATAGATATCCTTAAATCGAGTCGAAACGATTATAGAGATCTTGGACTCCATCTGGAGACCGAGTGTCAGCCTCTCGGGGCCGCACCTCAAGATGGAGGTGAGAATGTTGACCGGTTTTGAAGTCGGGGAGTCGGGAGATGATTCTATATGACGTCCGTCTCGATTGTACTCGTCTTTTGTTCCACTGTATTGCAGAACAACAGACCGACCATTCAACGTTAGGCTACCTCCCGTGTAAGGTGGAAAAGCCTTGGTATATGTATGTAGTTATATATGCAACAGTTATCTTATAAAATCGTAAATACAAGTATAGGAATACAACCAAAGATACGTCTGCATAAGATATGAAATACCACGGGCCAGTTTTCTATGACCGCAGTGGTATGCACACACACCTACAAAATAAAAAACGCACAGATATTCAGGCCCAACCGTCTCGTAGCTTTGAACGCGGGGCCCTCTGAGCGTAAGTCCCGCGTTCAAAGCTCCCCGACGGCCGGGCGTGGTTGTTTGAATGACATCGCTGCTACTAGTGATCTGTTCCATAATACGAAGATGTTTTGTGACTAACTACTGGTCCCCGCATTCCTGTTTCTTTCGTAGGTCGATTTGGGACGTAGGTCGACTCGGGACGCAGGTCGTCTTGGGATGTAGGTCGACTTGGGACGTAGGTCGACTTGGGACGTAGGTCGACTTAGGACGTAGGTCGACTCGGGACGTAGGTCGACTTGGGACGTAGGTCGACTTGGGACGTAGGTCGACTTGGGACGTAGGTCGACTTGGGACGTAGTTCGACTTGGGACGTAGGTCGACTTGGGTCGTAGGTCAACTTGGGACGTAGGTTGACTCAGGACGTAGGTCGACTTTGGGCGAAGGTTGAATTGGGACGTTGGTCGACTTTGACCGTAGGTCGACTCGGGGAGACAGGTCGACTTGGGACGTAGGTCGACTTGGGTCGTAGGTCGACTTGGGTCGTAGGTCGACTTGGGACGTAGGTCGACTTGGGACGTAGGTCGACCCGGGACGTAGGCCGACTCGGGACGCAGGCCGCTTGGGTCGTAGGTCGACTTAGGACGTAGGTCGACTTAGGACATAGGTCGACTTGGGACGTAGGTAGACCCAAGGTCGACTTGGGACGTAGTTTGACTCGGGACGTAGGTCGACTCGGGACGTTGGTCGACATTGGACGTAGGTTGACTTATGTTGTAGGTCGACTTAGGACATAGGTCGACTTGGGTCGTAGATCGACTTGGGACGCAGATCGACTCAGGACGTAGGTCGATTTGAGACGTAGGTCGACTCAGGGCGTGGGTCGATTCGGGACGTAGTTCGACTCATGACGAAGGTCGACTTGGGGCGTTGGTCGACTCGGGACGTAGGTCGACTTGGGGCGTTGGTCGACTCGGGACGTAGGTCGACTTGGTTCGTAGTTCGACTTGGGACGTAGGTCGACTTGAGTCGTAGGTCGACTCAGGACGTGGGTCGATTCGGGACGTAGTTCGACTTGGGACATAGGTCGACTCGAGGTCGTAGATCGACTCAGGACGTAGGTCGACTTGTGACGCAGGTCGCTTGGGACGTAGGTCGACTTAGGTCGAGATCATCATTCCAGAGAACCAGAAACCTCGTTTTTGTTTTATGAAATGGTTATTTGTCATCTTAATGCTCCTCCCGACAAAAGGGGGGAAGAGGATAAAAAAGAAAAAGAAATGGATATTATGGTAATAGACAAGGAGACGCCTTCTGGCCGCCCAGACGCGGCCCGGGGGCCATGTCCCCGGAGGCCATTCCACCAAATGTTCCTCGAGATCCATTGATTGTTTCCTCTATGACTTCGCTTAGGCCTTCGGCGCGGGGTTCCTCTCAGTGGGTAGGGTAGGCCCTGCTTACATGTCGTGGATGAAGAGGCAAGGGAGTTCCTGTGTGTATGTGTGTGTACGCTCATGTACGAGTGCGTGGTGCTCAGGGGCGTACACACGACCCCTGTGCGAAGATATGCACACACACACGCACACACACACACACACACACACACACACACACACACACACACACACACACACACACACACACACACACACACACACACACACACACACATGGGGAAAGAGTTATAATCGTGTGGTTCCGTCTCCTAGTCTTCATTGATCAAATTTGTTTCTAAACTGTGAATGAGTTTTCAATCAAGTATTTTCTCTTTTAAGCTGCTTCTTCCATTCCCTCTCCTCACTTCTCTTCTCTCTTCTTTTTCCTCTTCCGCTCTCCCTCTCCCTGTCTTTCTCCTCATTCTCTAGATGGTTGTCAATGAAGAATAGATGAATAGATAGTCGGGCAGAGAAAGATATGTACAATAGGTATATGATAGACAGATAGAGAAGACTCAAGTTCTGTTCATTCTCTTCTTATTTCCTCTCCTTTTTCCTCTACCTCTCCCTGTCTCTCTCCGCATTCTCTAGGTAGCTGTCTAGCAAGAATAGATGAATAGATAGAAGGGCAGAGAGGGACATGTACAAGGAAATGGATGTATTATAGACAAATAGTCAGATAGAGGGCATACCAATTCTGCTCCGTTTTTTGTCGTCGAGGCGTGAGTGGCATCTGGTCGGCCATCAACGCATACAGTGGCAACTGCTTGTCGCATCTATGTTGAATGTCGACAGTTCAGATTTGAATATATTCCCTCCGTTTTCTTTGAATCCTTTCGACCCTTTTCCAACTTTCCATAATAGATTTTATTTGATTTTTTTTTTCTCTCTCTCTCCTGAATTAAGCACAAATCTTCTTCCTCCCCGACATGAACCACCTAAAGAATTGATATGTCGTCTTCGGAAAGGAAAAGCGGGGAAATGCATTCTGTAAAAGGTCTGTTGTTTAGTTCAATTTGGTTTGACTGTTCGAGCTTGGTGGAAACTGGTGTAAGCGGAAGTTGTGTTCCAACTCTCAGATTTTTTTTCTTTTTTTCTTTCTTATGGAGACCTATCGGTTCATAACGAGGATGCAGAATAGCATCTGAATGAATACGCAAACGTATAAACGAACAACGTAAGTAAGCAAGCGAGTACGCGAAATTACAGCATATTTTTTTTTAGAATCTTATTTTCTTATTTTGACCTTTATGAGGATCCCAGGAGGATCTGAAGAAGAATGTGACGGAATTTGGGAAGGTATGCAAAAGGAGAATGTTGAGAGTAAATGTGCGTACAAGAAAGATGATGAGATGTACAATGGTGGCAGCAAGTTAGAAGTCTTAGAAGAGAGGATACAGGAAGTAAATATTTTTAGATATCTTGGATTCGCATGTAGCTGGGAATGGAGGAGTAGGGGTGGAGGTAATCTGTAGATTGAGGGAAGCACGTAAACGTCTTGGAGGAATGAGAGGCGTCATGAGAAATAGGTATCTGGGAATGGATGGAAAGAGAAGACTGTATTTATTTCATTATTATTATTTTTTTTCCAAAGCTGTCATTTGGGGTACGTAAGGATTTTAGTTATGACCCAAAATGTAAAATGCGAGAAGACATTTGTATAAATAGTAAAGATAAAACATGAGTAAATAAATTAACAAAAAAAAAAATAGATAAAACCTTTGAGAAGTGGGAAAGTATTTCCAATCCCACGTTGTCCTCCATTTCCTTTGCTATGATTCAATAAAAGGTGATTCGTGAATCCCTGTCTGTTCTCTTAACTGGGAATCGTCGACGCCTCGGCTCCCTCACGACGTGATCGAGACCCATTTCCCCGAGAGAGAGAGAGAGAGAGAGGAGTTCTAATCGTCGCGATGTTTTCCTGAGAGAGAGAAAGAGAGAGAGAGTCCTGACCATCGCGATGTTTCCCTAAGAGAGAGAGAGAGAGAGAGAGAGATGTTTCCCCGAGAGAGAGAGAAAGGAGACCTAACCGTCGCGATGTTTCCCAGAGAGAGAGAGAGAGAGAGTCCTAACCGTGGCGATGTTTCCCCGAGGGAAAGAAAGAAAAAAAAAGAAAAAAAAAAAAAAAAAAAAAAATTAGTCCAAACCGCCTCCGTGGCGGCACTGAGGTGTTCCTCTCGGCCTCGGGAATATTGAGGGGCTTTGCGTGTGCAATCTGACGCAGGTGTGACTAATGCAGGAGGAGGCAGCGGCGGCGGCAGCGGCGGCGGCCCTCGGGGTTCCGCGGCAGTGGGCCGCCGCTGCCGCCAGGTCCCGGCGAGCGATTGTCTGTCGAGAATCATTCATGAGGATCAGGGGGGGGGAGGGGGGAGCGGGGGGTGCTTGGAGGGGGAGCGGGGGGGAGGGCACAAAAGGGGGGGTAAAGGGGGACGAAAGGGGTACGGCGTTAGGGTAAGGGAAGGTGTGGGAATGGGAAGAGGGGATGAGAAAAGGGGAAGGGTTGGAAGGGAAGGAAAGGGGGAAGGGGGGGGAGAAGTTGTAGAGGTGTTAAGGTGCGTGGGAGTTAGGGAGTAGGGTGGCAAGATGCAAAGGGAAGGGGAGGATGAGGAGAAGGAAGTGGGAGGAGGCAAGAGGAAGTGAGGTGTAGGGTGACCAGATTTAGCGTAGTTATGCTAAATTTAACATTTTGCCATACAAATGTTCTTTATTAGAAAAAGATAGAAACCGAGCGTATAAAGAGGACGAAAAGATTCAGCAGTATTTGTTGCTAATGTAGCATAATTTCAGCTCCTGTCTAGCATATTCCCGCTCGAGAAATCTGGTCACACTGCTGAGGTGTTCAAATAGGAAGGAATTAGGGAGAGGGAGAATAGGGGGTAAGACTTTGGGGGGTGAGTGGGGAAATAGGGGAAGGGAAGGGTTACGAAGTAGGGAGGAGGGTGAAGAGAGAGGGGTGGAGGGGGTGAGAGGAAGAGGGAGGAGTCGGGGGGGAGGGGGGAGTGGGTAGGTCTGTAAAAGAACCTACGGTTTAGGTCTCCAGGTCTGAGCGAAACTCCTCGATGCTGGAAGGCCACAGGGATGAATGTATGTGTATATGTATATGCATATGTGCATATACATGTACATGTTTACACATACACACACACATATATATGCTAATGACCACAATGGAAGGAAATAAAAAATTCTAAACCAAGCGCTTTCGTGATATAATCACATCTTTAAGGATTACAAGATCCTTTCACTGTGGTGTTTAGCATAATTTGTGTATTCACGTGTGCTGTGTGAAACATGTACACATATATATATGTGTGCATATGTGTGTGTATATTACAAACAAGAATATACATGTCCGAATAAATGTAAACTTAAATGCATAGATAACAGACATCAGCAAAGTTATAAATGATTATTCAATGGTAAAATATAATTCAACGCTTTCCCCACTTTCACCCCCTGTTACCTCCAATCATTCAACTTTGTCAAGTTCCTGGCTGTCTGTTCCTCCTAGTGTTGATTCTTTTCATTGACAAGCTTCTACCTCTCACTTCACTGTATGTTTCTGTGTAGAATTGAATTTTTATTTTCTTATTTCTTCTGTAACTTTCTCCAGTTCTGTAACTTTCTTCATCCAGGTAGGTGCCAAGATAAGAGGGAGGGAAGAGGGTGGAGGGGAGTCGAATGTAATAGGGATGGAATGGATGGGACTGATTTTTATGCCTTTGTTTTTTGGCTACCTTCCTTATAAGGAATATGTATGTATGTATGTAACTTTCTTCAGTTAATTCTTATACAGCGTACTCCAAAGGAATCCCCCCGAGAGCACGTATGCAAGATCCTACGTGATCTTTGCAGTGACGTAGTGATTTTTATAGTCCAGTAATATTTATCTTTATATTTAATATCTTCCCCAAAGGGGCGTGATCTTACAATCGTGAAGCAATTAAATTTCCTCCTCCACTGCTTCACCAATCACATTCATTGTTACAAGTCTATGTATTTACAAACATTACAAATAAGAATTTTATTACCTACACAAGGCGGAAAGCTGACTTAGGCAACCCTATCGCTATATATATACATATATATATATATATATATATATATATATATATATATATATATACATACATATATATATATATATATATATATATATATGGAATGCTATGAAGGAGGCCTTTGTTCAGCAGTGGAATCAGTATGTCTGATTTGATTTTATACACACACACACACACACGTTTCATAAGTACCTATCCCATAAAATGTAACACCCGTGTTCTACCCCACTTTCTACTTTTTCTACCAGCCTCTTACAGGGCTCGGCAGTTACCACTTGGTCGTCCCGATCAACCCTTTTCTACTACCCTCTTACAATAGCTGTCTCCCCTAGGTCTCTCCTCTCCTCTCCCTTTGGGCAAATTTGTTCTCTGCAACAGTGACTGAGAATTCTCCGTCTTCAATCTACGTTCTCTCCGGGTGCATACCTCTCCCATATCGTCCTGGAGACGCACGCTTTCTTGGCTGGCCTCTTCCTAACCGCACACACGCCTCTCCCCCGCTCCGACCACACTTCATAATTCTTAAAATTTGTGGACCGTCTTAACAAAGCTATTTAATTTCCTTTTAAGGGGAGAAGAAGGAGAAGGAGGAAGAAAGGGGGGGAAGGCGCAGGAGGAGGAGAAACAGGAGGATGAAGAGGAAAAGGATGAGGAGAACAAAGAGAAAGAAAGGGATGAAGTGGAGGAGAGAGAAGAGGAGGAGAACATAAAAGAGGAAGTGGAGAAGGGGGAGGTGGAGGAGGACGAGGATGATGGTGATTCTCTTGAGAAAATAACGACGGGGGAGAGAGTGAGTGTGTGTGTATGTGTATTTTGTGTGTGTGTACGTGTGTGTGAGGACTCGTTGAGACCGGGGAAGGAAGGGGAAGAAAGAGGTGGAGAAAGAAGGGGAGAAAGAGGGGAAGAGAGGCTGTAGGGGGGCTTGGGGAGCAGTACAATGAATAAGAAAATAATAAAGGGAGGAAAGATGAAAGAGATTGGGGTGAGAAATCAAAAGTATTGAAAGGGGGAGGAGGTGTTGCACAAGGGCCGAGATCAAGAGGTTGCAGGTGTACCTCAGGTGTTACCTAAGTGTTGTGTAGGTGTTGCCTCGGAGGTGATCCTAAGGTGTCTTTCGGCGTATCGCTTTCGTGACAATCAGAAAGCCCAGGTGTTGCTTGTGTGATGCTGGTGTGTTGCACTTGTTTCAAGTGTGTTGCAATCGTTGTAAGTGTGTTGTATTTGTTGCATGTGTGTTGCACTTGTAGGTGTGTTTCACTTGTTGCAGGTGTGATGCTGGTGTGTTCCATGTGTTTCAGTTGTGTTTTGCAGTTGTTACAAGTGTGTTGTACTTGTTGCATATGTGTTACACCTGTTGCAGGTGTGTTGTACTTGGTGTGTTGCACTTGTTGCTAGTGTGTTACAGGTGTGTTGCAGGTCTGATGCTGGTGTGTTGCACTAGTTGTAGGTGTGCTGCACTTCTTGCAGGTGTGTTGGAGGTGTGATGGTGGTGTGTTGCATCTGTTGCAGGTGTGCTACAGGTGTGTTGCAGGTCTGATGCTCGTGTGTTGCACTAGTTGTAGGTGTGTTGCTCTTGTGTGTTGCACTTGCTGCAGGTGTGTTACAGGTGTGATGCTGGTTTGTAGTACTTATTGCAGGTGTGTTGCACTTGTTGGTGTATTGCACCTGTTACAGATGTGTTACAGGTTTGCTGCATTTGTTGCAGGTATGTTGCACTTGTTGGTGTATTGCACCTGTTACAGATGTGTTACAGGTTTGCTGCATTTGTTGCAGGTGTGTTGCACTTGGTGTGTTGAACCTGTTGCAGGTGTGTTACAGGTGTTGTGCATTTGTTGCAGGTGTGTTTCAGGTGTATTATTAGTGATGTTTGTCCCAGCTGTCACCGGTCCATTCCATTCGGTCAGGATCGAACTCGGGACCGGAGGAGGGAGAAGATGGCTGCGAAGAGAAAGAATTAAGAGAAGAGGTAGCCAAAGAAGAAACAAAAAAGAAGTGGAAGAAGAGGAAGAAGAAGAGGAAGAAGTGGAAGACGTAGAAGAAGATGAAGAAGTGGAAGACGTAGAAGAAGAGGAAGAAGTGGAAGACGTAGAAGAAGATGAAGAAGTGGAAGAAGAGAAAGAGTAAGAGAAAGAAGTGGAAGAAGAGAAAGAGTAAGAGGAAGAAGTGGAAGAGGATGAAGAAGTGGAAGAAGAGAAAGAGTAAGAGAAAGAAATGGAAGAAGAGGAAGAGTAAGAGGAAGAAGTGGAAGAAGTGGAAGAAGAGAAAGAAGTGGAAGAAGAGAGAGAGTAAGAGAAAGAAGTGGAAGAAGAGAAAGAGTAAGAGGAAGAAGAGGAAGAAGAGAAAGAGTAAGAGGAAGAAGTGGAAGACGTAGAAGAAGATGAAGAAGTGGAAGAAGAGAAAGAGTAAGAGAAAGAAGTGGAAGAAGAACAACAACAAGTGGAGGAAGTAGAAGAAGGAGGAGGAGGAGGGACGAAGAAGGAAAAAAGAGGAAAAAGAGAAAGAAAAAGAGAGGAAGAAGTGGAAGACAAAGTAGAAGAGAGAGGGACAAAGGAGGAAGAGGAAAAGAAAAGATGGTGTGGGGGCGTCGTGTCGGAGAAGGTCCACCTTCCTCCTCTTATGGGATATTTTACCTCCAATCTCCGATTAATCGGCGGTACCGCCCACCTCCAGCATCTTTTCAGCCGAGAAATCATAACTGCAAACTATTTTGTTTCCTTAAAAAAAAAAAAAAAAAAAAAAAAATAGAATTTTATTTGATATGCTTGGATAAACGTATTTCCCTCCAGCATATCACAATCCTCTTCGAAAGCTGCGGGTGGCTGCAAATTTGCTCCGACAGTCGGAGGAAAAATAGCTCTTGCCAGAAGAATAAGATCAGCAGAAAAGGCTCATTAGATGCACTACACATTCCGTGGTACAAAATGTATATTTACACCTTGTGAAGCGGAGCAGTGGTTTAGAGCGTCGCTACTTCAGGCGGAGGTCGAGGTGATGGCGGTTCGATTCCTGCCACCAGCGAACTGGACCAAGGGTATGGCTCCCACCTTCCCCTCACTTCCCCCTTCCCCTCCCTTTTCCCTTTCCTCTCCCTCTCCCCCTTCCCCTCCCTCTCCCCCTTCCCCTCCCTCTTCGCCTTCCTCTCCCTCTTCCCCTCCCTCTTCCCCTTCCCCTCCCTCTTCGCCTTCCTCTCCCTCTTCCCCTCCATCACTTCCTTCCTTTCCCTTCCTCCTTCCTCCCCACTTCCCCTCCCTTGCGCTACCTCACCCACTTCCCTTTCCTCTCCTCCTTGCCCTCCCTCTCCTCCTTGCCCTCCCTCTCCCCTTGCCCTCCCTCTTCCCTTCCCCCTTCCTTTCCCCTTCCCCTCCATCTCCCCCTTCCCCTCTCTCTCTCTTTTCCCTCCCTCTTCCTCCTTCCCCTCCCTCTCCTCTTCCCCTCCATTCCTCTTCCCTCTCCCTCCCCCTTTCCACTACCTCTCCCCTCCCCCTCACCCCCTCCGTTCCCCTCCCTCTCCCCCTTCCCTTCCCTCTCCCCCTTCCCTTCCCTCTCCCCCTTTCCCTCTCTCCCTCCCCTTTCCCCTCCCTCTCCCCTTTCCCCTCCCTCTCCCCTCTCTCCCTCCCTATACCCCCTTCCCATCCCTCTCCTCCCCTTCCCTCTCTCCCCTCCCTCCTCCTCCCTCCTTTTCCCTCCTCTCCACCACCACCACCACCACCACCCCATCATTTCCCCCGACCTGCTGACGGGGTCCCAGGACCCCAAGAGGGGTCGCCTCCCCCTCCCCAAAGCCATTTATTAATTGCAGAGCGTGTGATGTCCGGCTTGTTCTTCCTCACCTCCCCCCCCTTCTCTCCCCCCTCATTGATGAGGGCACGGGTCGCCTCCTCTCCTCTCTCCTCTTCTGTCACTGGCAGATCATCCGTAAGCACCTGTCTCCCTGTCTGTCAGCGCTGACGGGCTTCTGTCTCACCCGAAACCATAATCACCCACGTCTGTCCACTTGCCAAAAAGGGGGCGGAGCTCGTAAATGACGTCACTTGCACGGAGGCGGGGCGATTGTGGGTGACGTCACCATACATTCGTGACGTCATGTCGACTCTAGAGGATATTTTTTGATGGATTAGTCTGTCTAAATCCAAACTATGCTATTCAGGTGTTTGGGATTTTATTTTATTTATTTATTTTTTAATCTCGCACTCAAAAAACTTGGAAAAAATCTATGATTAGAGACATTTAGCTAAATCTTCCAAAATCTTACTTTATCTGAAGACAAGTATCCAGCCTTTCCCTCCCCCTCTCCTCCCACTCCCTTCTCCCTCTCTCCCATCCCTTCCCACCGATTCCTTCCAAATCACTCATCCCCCCCCAAATTAGGCTGGATGTCTTGCCCCCCTCCTCTGCCCCCCCCGAATATTAACTTATCAGTTCTCTCATATTAATTAATGAATTTCGTCAACAAAATTATAATAATGATGATATTGGTAATAATAACAATAATAGTAATAATGATAATAAATAATAATAATGATAATGCCAACAATAATAATAATAATAATGATATGAAATAATATTAGAAATAATGGTAATCATAAAGACACGTATGACTGGACACCCCCTGCTAATGCATAGCTATTTAGACTCACAGTGATTATGCATCGGTGCGATTTTGAAGTCTTTATTCTGGTCAATATTTGAAGATATTATTCGTTCGAAGGAATGACATAATACCAAGCAGTTTTTTTTTTTTTTTTTTTTTTTTTGACAAACCATTTTATTCGCTCCACTGAATTAATCTCTCTTCTGCCTTCTTGTTTCCATTTTTTCATCTTCTCTCTTTTCTCTCTTTTTCTTTCGTTTTCTCTCCCCTCCCCTCTTGCTACTCCTCTTTTCTCTCATCTTTTTCCTCCTCTTTTTCCTCCTCTTTTCTCTCCTCTTTTTCCTCTTTCTTCCTCTCTTTTCTCTTTTCTCGTCTTCTCTCCTGTCCTATTTTGTCTCCTACTCTCCTCTTTTTCTCTCCCCCTCTTCCCTTCTCTTTTCTCTCCTCTCTTCACTTTTTCCTCCTCTCTTTTCTCTTTACTCGTCCTCTCTCTTCTCATCTTCTCTCCTCTCCTATTTTATCTCCTACACTGATCTTCTCCTCTTTTTCTCTCGTTTTCTCTCCTCCCTCTTTCCTCTCCTCTTTGTCTTCCCCTCTCCCTGTCGCCGCCGTTTCCCCTCACCTGGGGGGGGGGGAGTGGGAAGGGGGGGGGTTGCCTTCCCGAACTTGTCCCCTTCATTTCCCCTCGCATTTCCCCTCTTTTTTTCCCAATTCCTTTTTTTCAATTCTTCTCCTTTGTATCTCCCCTTTCTCACGCCCTTTCTCTCTCCCCTCTTTCCTCCTCCTCTTCCTCCTTCTCCTCCTTCTCCTTCACCTCCTCCTTCTTGTCCTCCTCCTTCAACTCCTCCTGGTTCCCTTTATGTTCATATTATTTTTCTTCTCTTACCTCCTCTTCCTTCTCTTCCTCCTCCTCCTCTTCCTCCTCCTCCTTCTTCTTCCTCCTCCTTCTTCTTCTTGTCCTCTTCGTCCTCTTCCTCGTTCTCCTGGTTCCCTTTATGTTTGTATTTTTTCTTCTCTTCCGTCTTCTTCCTTCTCTTCCCCTTCCTCTTCTTCTTCTTCCTCTTCCTCGTCCTCCATCAAGTTATTGTATTTTTCTTACTCCTACTATCCCATTTTGTAGTATTTTTCTTCCTCTCCTTATTTCTTCTCCTCCTCTTCCTCTGCTCCTCCTCCTCTTTCTCTGCTCCTCCTCCTCTTCCTCTTTTCTTCCTCCTCTTCTGCTCCTCCTTTTCTGTCCCTATAGTCCTCTTCTCCCTCTTTTCCCTTTCTTCTTATTCCTGTTCTTCCTATTCCTCTTTTTTCACTTATATTTAGTCCCTCCTCTTTCCTCTTTCCTCTTCCTCTTCTTCCTTCTCATCCTCCTCTTTTTCTTCTTTTCCCTTTCATCTTACTCTAACTCTTCCTATTTCCTCTTTCCTCCCATGTCTTTTGTCCTTCTTCTTCCTCCTCCTTCTTCTCGTCCTTCTCTTCTTCCTCTTCGTCCATAGACAACGATATTCCTTTATAAAAAAAAAAAAAAAAAAAAAAAATCAGACTCCATCCGATTTCAATCACTCGATACTTAACTGATATTAAGTATTTTTATTTATCTATTCATCTATTTATTGTTTTTTTTTTTTTTTAGTTTCTTGCTGTAGCAATTATTCGAGGTCAGGATAAGACTCCCCTCCTCCTCCACTCCCACTCCCACCCCCACCCCTCCACTCCACTCCACCCCTCCACTCCACTCCACTCGTAACTACTCTCGGTGGAATTCAGAATCTCACCTCCACCTCCACTTCACCTCCACTCGTTCCTCATTGTCATCCCACAAAAAAAAATATAATAATAATAATAATAATAATGATAATAATGAAAATAAACAAAATATAATAAAAATAATTAAATATATAAATAAACGAATAGATAAGCCCCTTACAACCTCCAGAACTTCAAGAATAGAAGCGCTAGTCATTGGCTCCTGGTACCCCTCTCTCCCTCCCTCCCACCCCCTCCTCTCGCTCATCACTTGTGGGATGGTTACCATCCAGCCGCTTGGCTGGCGGCCGGGCCCTCTGTGTCGTAAACAAGCAATATGCCGCCATAGCAATAGCAATAACCACCTCGTCTGTCCCTCTCGCTGGCCAATCAGCACGCAATGCTATCACCTAAACAATCCCTCTCTTTGTCAATTACGAGCCAGCGCTTGTGTGTGTGTGTGTGTGTGTGTGTGTGTGTGTGTGTGATCTTGTGTAGTTGTTTAACATGTTTGTTTTCTATTTTTTTTAAGTTGAATATGTACCATAATGCTGTCACTTTTAATATTACTTGTATCAGAGAAAATCTGATCTCTTCTTTTGCACACGCGCACATACACGCACACACACACACACACACACACACACACACACACACACACACACACACACACACACACACACACACACACACACGCACACACACACACATATATATATATATGTGTGTGTGTGTGTGTGTGTGTGTGTGTGTGTGCGTTTCTCCAAGAGCAGTGTGTTCCCTTTATTCTTGTTGCTTCCAGTATTATGAATAATTGGCAATTTCGGACCCTGGCTGCCTATATACACACACACAGACAGACAGACGTGGACACAGATACACAGATACAAATATACATTTACAAACGTACATATATATATATATATGTACACAAAGATACACGTGCAGATACAGATGTGGATATACATACACAGACATAGGCATACAGATATCCATTTATGGATACACAAATATAGAAACAAAGATACATACATACATACATACATACATACGGATACAGATACACAGACAGACGTATAGAGATGCACACACACACACACACACACACACACACACACACACACACACACACACACACACACACACACACACACACACACACACACACACTCACCTACATACACGCACACAAGCACGCAAAGAAACAGACATTTATACCCGTTCAGGAGGCGTCGTGGGTAACCCTTTCATTAATCTTTGTTATGGTGATCGCCAGAGTAGGGTCCCGCCCCCTTCCGAGTCCTTTCAGGAGGCACCTCCCCCTGCCTCCCCCTCAGCTGAATAAAATCGCCTCTCGACCGATCCAGCATCAGCTATACAATGAGGAACGACACAGAAGTTTTTAATTCCTTCTGGGCTGGATGCTACTCTATATATTTCGTCCCGACTGCCTTCAGGCGATTTTATTCATGCCCGTGGTTACCACCCCTCTCCCCTCCTCCCTCCCCCTTCCCCCCTCCCCCCGTAGATACGAGAGTGGTTGAACTGCCTACTGCCAATTTGCCTTCATGTCTTTGTTTCGTGTGTGTGTGCCGGATCACCTTTTGCATATATGCATGTTTGGCTTGTGGGATCTGGGATCAGCCAATCTATGGAGGCTTGGACGGAGGCGGCGTCACAGCCCCCCTCACAGCCCCCCTTCACAGCCCCCCTCCCCCTAGGGATGCCGACGTTCATCTGTTTCCTCGTGGAGTGAAAATAAATTCTTAAATCTTGTTCTCTATAGCAAATGCTGCGTTGTTGTCGTCGTTGCTTGGTAATTAAGGTTTGGGGTTATTCTTACCATGGTTGGTGAGGTCATTTGGATTTATTTTCGTTAATTTGTAAAGAAATTATTATTATTATTATTATTATTATTATTATTATTATTATTTTCTTTACTGGTTTTTCGCATTTGTGTTATCAGTTATCCGATAGGTTGAGGAGTGTTTTGAAACTGAGATTTTAGATATGTTTTTTTTTTTATGCGGGAACATGACACAAACCCACGCGAACAAACACACAAACATACAAAACACACACAAACGCATCCGTTTATATATGCACACCTAGAAGCACTCACCCACACACACACCCACACCCA